>NC_052512.1:1544205-1664014 GCF_014356525.2 Nilaparvata lugens | reverse complement strand
AACTGAGCTCGTAGAAGATGAATTTATCTACAATTTGGAATCAATTGTGAGTTTCTATGATGTATCAGACTCGTTTTAGAAACTCTTGATCAACAGTAAAATCTCGAAAACAATATAAAAACTGAAATCGCCATTTTAAAAATTTCCTGTAACTTTCGAATTGTATTGGAATCGAAAGTATTATTTATTGGAGTGGGTGGAGGGGGACAATTTCCACACCCTCACTAAATTTGGGAATTTTATCAGAAGTATTTCACAAGACATGCAGCTTTGAATATAGAAATTGGTCATTTTTTGTGTATTGGAATATGGGCTTAAGTACACTCAACAATAGATTTTCCATTTTTCGACCGAATTTAAGTTATGATGCATGATTTTGGACTGCCTTGACGAGCCGAGAAGAATGAAGTGCAGTAAGATGAAATCAGAGCATTGTCAGAAGTTATAAATGTTTGAAAATTTGATCCATGAGGTGTCCTTAAGCGCGCCTCTCCACTAGGAAATACTGAAATGGAGTGCATCTAACGGGTGATTCTCATAGAACATAATCTCATGAACCATTGTGCGGAATATCAATGTGAGGACAATGTAGTTGGTAATGATGGTTGAAGTTGAAAATTAGGTGTTTTTCACAATACAAGGAGCATTTTTGTCAGGTGTACCTGGAAATCTATATGAGATAGAGGCGCTCTACCTGATCTTAGATTGTAGAGCACAAAAATACGCCTAGAGGGATTTTGAATCATACATCTAAATGATAACAATCGGAAGATATTGTTGATCAAAAACTAAAATTCATCAGAATTGATTTTTTTCTTCACTCATTTTTGATAAATCATATCTCATTACTCATTGGAGATAGAGAGTTCCGAATGATCTCATTTTATTTAGAATTTTATGATTTAAAAAAAAGACAAGAGCAATTTTTCTGTTCGATTACGATATTTTGCAGAAATAGCTGAAAACTGGAAAATGAGCCGAAAATACGAGGTTTTTGGGCCACCCTGTATCTAGCACAAGGAAATTTTGCATGAAGAAATTGGTTCTGGACTTCTCTCATGTACCCAAATAATATATTAGAAAATCAGAACTACAATATAAATTGCATGCACCAATGTATATAGTGACTGGACTATACGTCCAAAACGGTTCCAATTCTAATTTTTGCAACAGTCCAAATATATGTAGGTTATGTGTCACTTCAACATTCTTCAATTACACTCTCAATTTACATTTGAAAACACACAAAAATGATTTTTAAATTGAAAAAATACTTCTAAATTGAATTGAATCAACTACAAATATTTAGAAAACTCCAAACTTTGGAAACACTTTTATAATTATGTATCTTATTTGTAAATAAACTCCTCTGGATGCAAATCATTGACATTCAGAGAAATTATTATTATTAATTGGGAGAAAAGACGCTTTGAATTTTTCAGTAAGTTAGCTTTAAATTGGAAAGCTTGCTAGAAACCATATGAGAACTGGCTGTCATGTTCCTGAGGTTTATTTATTTATGAAGACAACAGGTAACCCTCCATATTTGTATACATCCGACAATTTGATACAAAAATTTTATAATAAAATACAAAAATATTTAAGATTAGCAATTACAAAGTAAGTTGAATATTGGAGAAAATGAAAAAGAGAACAAAAATCCAAGCTTGAGCAATGTTTTTATGAAATGTTTATGTACTTAGTAATCACAAGATGTGTGTGATAAGCCCCTTATAGTGTTTATTGGGTGATGGGTGGTAAGATAGGGTATCATATTAATTAGATAACTAATTATCTAAATAATTAGTTATCTAATTAATATGACACCATATTCCAGCAGACTAATATTTGAAGAGATAGATCTACCAACGTTACGCACAACTTGAGTGACAAATTTATTTATTTTTATTAATAAGAATACAAATCAATTTACCCGTCGTAAAATATACGGCCAACTATAGTAAATGCTTTCAATATTAATTTTAGTACATTAACATCTAGTAAACACCAATTTGAATATCAGAGTAATAAACTAATAAATAAAATTCCGGAAGACTTTATTAAGGATAACATAACAAAAACCAAATTGAGATTAATAAAATCGTGGGTAAAACAAAACTATTTTTTTAATGAGAACTGAGTTGGCTGAATCACCAATTTTGGCAATATTAATTCTTTATTATTATGTAAAAATTATTATTGAAACTCGACAATTATTATATATTATTTTTCTGTGCATTTATATTCTGTTTATCAAGTAATTGGATTATGGATAAAATTCAACATCCATAGATTACCATCCATCGACAGAATTGTTTCAATTGTACTGCTGTTATTAGATTGAAAAAATGTATTTCTTATTTCTAGAACTCGTGGCTGGAGCTCTGGAACTCAAGGCTTCTTTTTCCAGTCACGCCAAAAACTATTGTATTAACTAGTAGTTCTGTGAACAGTGGACCTCACGGAGTTTTCTCATCCACAAGTATTTAATGTCACCCGTTTGAAATGTTAACAAACTCAGTTCACGTTTGAATTTGTATTCATTCATTTCCGTGATAATCTTTGCAACTGATGAAAATATTCCACAAATATTTGATAATTTTTTTTTAATCAAAAATATTATAATTTCTCCAGCATTATTATTTAGTTCATTTAATAATTATTTTTAATTGATTAATTTATTTATTTTTAATTTTTATTTAATTATTTCTGTGGACAATATTTATCATAATAAAAATTAATCAACTAATAAATCAACAACTATTTCAGTTGTAGACAATATTTAACATCATAAACATTTCTTTAATCTCAAATTTATTTTATTCAGAATTATCAGTTGTTTTTTAACTGAATTTTCAGTTCATTAGGTACAATAATTATTATTAGCCTATTAAAATTGAGAAAGACTCATTTATTTAAGAGATAAAGCAATAGGAATGCACTGGCCTATGCTATACACACATTAGTACATCAGTTTATGTATGAATGCAGAATGAATGAATCAATGAATGCAAAATTCTGAGGTGTAGTAACCTCGCTCGAAATCGCGCTGTATACAAAGAGTGTGTCGCTCCCCAGTGTCAAGTGAAATAGACATGGCTTCTCCAGCCATCTGTGTAATCCACTTGTCAGTTGATTGATTATGAATAATTCTATAGTCTGATTAATCCTATCTTCAAAGTAAATAATATATATCGGAGTATGGAGGAATTTCTTTTCCTTTCATATTATCCTTATAATGCAAAATTTCAAAAAACCTTGTGTATATATATACATCGACGCGCAGTTGTTAAAGAAATATTCCTGCTAAATCTCATCGAATTCTATCAATGCGTTTGGCCGTATTTGCGTTACATACAGACAAAAGAAAATTAAGAGTTAAAACATAGACCTCACTACGTTCGGTCAACAAGGCTTCTTTTTCCAGTCACGCCAAAAACTATTGTATTTTAATGATTATTTTTAGTTGTAAAAATATTTCTTGTATTTGGCAATAAATTCATTATTTAAGAAAAACGCACTCTAAAAAAACAAAAATCTGGTGTGGCACACAACTTTCCTTGCTGTTATGAAAATTGATCAACTGACGGTAGTGTTCACGCGCATCTCAAAGTCTACTATACAAAGATGTAAGCCAGCTGGTGACAGGGCAATAGCGCTGCAGACACACGAAGTCTGCTATCTCTTCATAGTGAATCAACAGTTGCCAACAGTTTGCAATTGAATAATCTTATTTTCTCGAACTTCGAGATTATTTTCAATTTTAGGTGAAAATGTTACTGAACATTAATTGTAGAGACTTTTATGCTCAATCTATCCCAATTGAAATTTTTTGTTTAAATGTTATCTGAAGCCTGATAATTGGAAATCTAAAATCAAACTTTGCATAAATGGGGCGGAGCTCCTGAAATTTTTACAGATATGGGACTTGTCGCAGTTGATAGAGCTTATCGATGACTATTCCAGGTATAACTTTAATCAAAATCGTTGCAGCCGTTTACAAGAAAATCGCGAAAACCCCTGTTTTTGACAACATTTTTCCATTTTAGCCGCCATCTTGAATTGCATTTGATCGAAATTGTTCGTGTCGGATCCTTATAGTGTAAGGACCTTAAGTTCCGAATTTCAAGTCATTCTGTTAATTGGGAGATGAGATATCGTGTACACAGACGCACATACACTCATACACACACACACATACAGACCAATACCCAAAAACCACTTTTTTGGACTCAGGGGACCTTGAAACGTAAATAAATTTGGAAATTGGGGTACCTTAATTGTTTTTCGGAAAGCAATACTTTCCTTACCTATGGTAATAGGACAAGGAAAGTAAAAACTTATTTTTACTCACAGAAAGTTTCTGGATCAGAATCCCACAGAGCCAGATCTTGCGGAGTGAGCAGGAAGTAGTGGGTTATCAGCTTGCGGCAGATCACATTCAGGACAGTCTCATTGAAAAATTCCTTCTTTATTTCCACAGCCTGGGCTGTTCGTATCTCTAGTTCGTTTGCTTGAGCTGCATAAACAAATAATTTCTAAATTGATAAGGTAGCAAGAGAGCCTTGGAGAAATCACACATTTTCATCCTGCCAATGTGAACAAATGGTATTCTTTTTCTGTCCAGAAGAGGAGAAATTCATTGGAAAGCATAGCTCCACTGCTGCTAAATACATTTGAACATAGAAGCATATTAATAATAATAATTTATTCGACCAATCAGTATACATTGTACAAAATATTGCAGAAGAAAAACACACTTAACTGATGTAGCCTTTGCATGCACAATACCTTGTATATCAAGGAAACCCCCAAGGTAATCCTGTGTGGGGCCCTTCTTCATACTTTTATTCACAATAGGAAAACAAAAATGAAATGGAAGTAAATAAAAATCAAATGAATATTGTCGTTCAACATTACAGTAGTTGTAGACAACATTGGAAAAATAGATTGCAGCTTAGGAAATTTCATAACATAATATGAAAGGGCTAAATAAAAAGCATCGGGCCAAAAATAGCAGAGTAAGGTAGAATATTACATAAACGAATAAAGCTTTAATACTAGACCCACAGTATAACGCATCTATGAAATGATATTTTGAATTTCTGAAATTGATTCAAAGTAAGAAATGAATTTTTTATTTATTTATTAGATTTGCAGAAACAATTCAATGATCGGAAAAGAAAAAAACAGGCTATTGCCCAAAACTTCTTCAATTTTCTAATTTACTATCAAATTGTCCAAATATTATACATAGGTTACGTCCATTTCAATTTCTACACCAAAACATCAATCTGAAAAATTAAAATACAGTGGACTCCGGTTACAACGTCTCCGGCTAGAGCGCGAATCCGGTTATAGTGCTCTTACAAGACAGGACCGGCCAATATCCCGTATAATTATGTGTATTTCGGATCCTTTTATAACGCGGTGTATCTCCGGATATAGCGCTGTTTCCACATAGTGTGCCATAGCTTTATTGTTGCTCTCAGTGAGTGAAATTCCACAAAATAGACTATTACTAAACAATTCACCAGTGATTGGACAAAAGTGTTATTTATGGAATAGTAAAGAGCCTTTCCCACCTCTTGGAATTCCCTATTATAACCAGTTTGTATGGTGTCAATCACCCCTACTCTTTCCCTCCTGTTACTGTACTGAAAGACTTTGTGAACTGGACATTGTCAATAGACTAATAGTGGTGTTCATGATTTTGAAGCATATTATGAAGTGAAAGAGGAATTTTTGAAGCCTCGAACTCTTTCTCAGGCTTTCAAACAAGTGAAACAAATGATTTCTTTTCATGAGTGCAGGAGAGAATGAGAGTGATGACATGATACTGTAAAATTTGCATGAGATTTCAAGTAGCATAGACAGAAAATTCCTAAATTCTAGAAAAGTTCAAAAACTATCAATGAATATTATTTAGGAAGTAAGATCATAAAATATTTATCAAAAACGCGTTCAAAGTGTTCAGTATATAAAATAAGAATGGCATAGCAATCTAAATATATGTTTGGTGCTTGATTGTCTAATAACCCATTTCCACTGTTGATAAATGGCAACACTGGTTATAGCGCTGCTCCGGCTATAGCGCTCACAACCGGATGGTCCCTTCAACCGCGTTGTCACCGGAGTCTACTGTATAAAAAACAATTTTAAATTTAGATTGATAATAATTAACCAACTGTGAGACATGGAGCTTCTATCCTGCGATCTAGTCAGTCTACAGAAGGGTGTATCAATGTTTCCTCAGTTAGTTCTACAATTATTATAAAAATTCAGCTTGGGGAATACCAACTGAAAACAGTCAAGGTAACGTAAAGTTATTTATTAACAGTAAGGTAAAGTTATTTTATTGATTGAACATTTGAAAACCATTTGTCAGAATATATTAGTGCTAAATTGACCATAGAGTAGTATGCTCCAATATGGTTCATATACTACTGAATTATTGTTACTATATAACAAATATTATTATGGTTCAAATACTTGTTATTTGATTCTGCTTTATTCATATAAATACAATATATGGTGGCTTATACACTTATTCATACTGATATACCAAACCATTCAATGAAATTTGACTAAATATGAACTGAAAAATATTGAATAATATTATAATGGAATGGAGTTATAATTCAAGTTTCTGAATTTCTTCTATTCCTCCAATTGAAATCTTGATTCCGGTTCAAATTCAGTGATTTCAATTGAAATAATAATTAGGAAGGACACTCTTGAGAATGACGAATTGTCGAAATTAGTCGTTTTAAACACTTTAACCGTATCACCGGTCTCTAAGAACGGTACCAAAATTTTGCATTGCATTATTAATACACCTGACTTTCTGTTTGGCTCCTCCCACTCAGTAGCTGTTCAATGAATATCAGAGAACAATTACTAGTCGTTTCAGGCTGATTAGTAGTCATTCCGAACACAGCCTCAGTTTATTGCTAACTCTACGGTCTCTCGTACCGGATGATACGGTTTGTTTCATCAATCCCGGTATTCCCGGTCTGTGATACCGGTTAGTTAGATTTTCAGGACTCAGATTACTCTCGAGTTGATTTTGTTTTTTAGTAAGAGCTAGGTTATAGAAATTTATTTTGTTTTCTTGAATTACGAATTGTATCAACTTTATTCTTCATTTGCTATGACAAATTGAGTGAGCACTTGCTATATTGCAACTATAAGTAGGCTACTTGTAAATGGGTTGTTATCCATTATTAATTACATTTCAGTTCAATCTCAATTTTGAATTTTTAATGAAATATAGGTAATGAAAAAGTGTTCCTTGGAATAAGTTTCTTGTTATCCTGACATTTTTCTGAACAAATTATGCATAAAAAAGTATAAGAATCTATGAAATTACAAAAAAAAAACTAATGCTTTATCATGAAATTAAATCTCCGGTCTGAGAGACTGGGTGCAACGGTTGGTGGTTGGAAGAATCATGACACGGTTAAAGTGTAGATATTACAAAGGTAGTAGCTATTTTCTTTAATTAAACATTCAAGTACCTAGCCCTATAACATACCATACTATTAACATACTTTATTGAGGAATATAATTGAACCCACCATCAAATAGCTTGGAAGAGCAGCTTTCTCTCTGCTTACCCTGCCTGAACTCCAAAGTCTGTACAATTGTTTTCAGTCTATTGAGACAAAGAATCAAAAATGATTCGAAAAGGAAAGCCTCGTTGTCCGGCACAAATATGTAGTAATAGGTTAATTCTAGTGTTGGCTGCAGTAGATCAATGTAGGAGAACGGGTGGTCTGACAGCACCGTCGCCTGCACTTTCGTCATTTTCATTATAAACTTTTCCAACATTTCTGTCACACCATGTATTGCTTTCACTGTTTTACCTGTGAAAAGGAAAACAATTGTGAGAATAATGAAAGTCGGAAAGAAATTTATCATCATGTCATCAACATAAAGGCCGGTCCAGACGCTCAAGTTTACGGTCAGTCTTCCACTCAAGCAAAAGAAGGATGTAAAACTGCGTCTACACGCATCCGTCTTTTGTCGGTCCGTATTCCTATTTTTGTGCTCACAAGATCAGTTATCCCATATATCCGGTTGATAGGTAATAATTATATCGCATTTGTTTTACTGATTCAACTGAATAATGCTATATTGTCTTCTAATCATGTTATTCAAAGTATTTAACAACACAATGAGAGATAATAATATTACTGCTAATCGCTAAATGGCTTTGTTTTACATGCCTTATATCGAGACACACTGATTGTAAGGCTCAACTCACACTTACGCGACTCAGGTAGAGAAGAGACTCGACTCTAGTCGAGAGCATGTGTTTTCAAATGGTGACGTCGCGGAGACTAGAATCGACTGGTCTGAGTGTCACCATTTGGAAACATACACTCCTGTAGACGTTGTGAGTTGTCCATACTCCTCTGAAGCATTGCACGTGGTACCATTCGAATTTATTGTGTTATTATTTCACTCAGGGCTTCAAGGGTTCATGGTTTGTTCATGTATAAACGTGCTTTTAGGTAGCCCCATAACAAATAGTTACAAGGTGACAGATCCGGTGACCGAGGAGGCCACTCCACATCTCCACGCAATGAAATGAGGCGTCCAGGGAAGGTCTGCCTTAGAAATCCCATAGCTGCTCTCGATGTATGGCATGTCACCCCATTTTTTTGAAACCATACAGAATTGACGTTGATACTTCGTCTTCTCAATTTAGCAGAAAAAAATCACGTATCATCGTTAGATCCTTAATAACAGTGATGGTTCGACCGTTTTCTGGAGAAACGTAAGATCCAATAATTACGAGGTTGTATGGGGCTACCTAGAAGCACGTGTATACATAAACAAACCACGAACCCTTGAAGCCCTGAGTGAAACAATAACACAATAAATTCGAGCGGTACCACGTGCAATGCTTCAGAGGAGTATGGACAACTTCTCACAACGTCTACAGGAGTGTATGGACAAAAACGGACAGCATTTAACACATGTTATTATTCGTACAAAATCAATGTTTCAATTTTTTCCTCTTTAATTTTTATAATAGCAACATCCAAGGTACACACTGAAAAAATATTTTTTGAGTTTCGTTTAAAAATGAGTGTGTAACTGTTATTTTAAAATATCCATACCTCCCTGCCCAAACCTGTATAATAATGTAATTGTTAATGAATAGATATGAAATGGTGATTGAACAGAGTGACACAGAATAACGGGAACTTTAAAAAACGCCATGAAACAAAAGTGGGAAGGTCGAAAATGATTTTATTCAAACTAATGTTAAGTTAAAGACTTGCTATTTAAGAATTATTAATAACATCTATCACTTTTTGACAATTATTTCATTTAGATTGCTTCCTCCTGGCTTCAAATCTGTGATGAAGATTCCTCATTGATCGCTGCAACATCTCTGGGATATTGTGGATTTCATTTTGAATTCTTTGTTTTAATTTTTTATTAATTCAAAATTATTGATCAAATTGCGAGCGAAATCCACACTGCACGGCATTCAATGGCAACTGTGCGAGTGAGTATTGTTTAGTATCCGTGTAATCTCACAATTAGGTTGCGTTTCCTGGTCCCATGGGTCTGTCCACCTGCGATTTTCTGTTTGTGGAGCTATCTCAAATCCAATGTTTTCATAGCTTGACCAATACCTGTGGTTAATTATTATAACAGACAATTAAGAATTAAATTAACAATATCCCATTTGACATGTTCAGGAATCTCAACACAGATTTCAAGAGTGTATTCGAGCAGGAGGAAGCCATCTTAAATTAATGAAGTAATTGTCAAAAAGTGATAGATGTTATTAATAATTCTTAAATGGCAAGTTTTGATTTTTACATTAGTTTGGATGAAATGATTTTTGTCCTTCCCACTTTTGTTTCATAGCATTTTTAAAAGTTGCGTTATTCTGGGTCACCCAGTATATGATTAGTGATATGAATGAAATGAGTGAATTGCGTCAACTGACGTTGTTCGAGCATTGTCTTGGTGTGTCCGAATATGGAGTGTAGGAAGGAGGCTGCCTCGGACGACTCGTGAAGTTTGACGAAGCCATACACGGTCAACTTGTACAAGCATTTCAGCAGCAGACTGGCCTTTTCCAGGGTGTGCACACACTTATCGTCGCCAAACGATATCTGCCAAAAACAAACACACTAATCAATTATACAATTATACAATTACTAGCACGTAACTCGTGCTCCGCAAGAGTCTATTTTAAAACTTGACGTAATAAAATCTTAAAGAATTGCAAATAGGCCTCTAACCATCCTCGGTTAATTAAGAATCTACAGTCTTATAAGTAACTCCCCATTTTTATACAGCTATAATTTCTTTATTCAAGAACCAATTTTGTTAGAACTACATTTGAAGGAGCACTCCTTGAGGTTGTGTTTAACACCAATTTTCATTTGTTTCAGTTTAAAAATGCCCCCTCTCTTGATTGTGGAAGAACGCGCCAAAATAGCAGCTCGTTATGAAGTCTGGGGATCTGTGGTGCGAGTACAAAGGTGGTGGAGGGCTGAACGAGGGATCCATGCTACACTGGATGCAAAAACTGTTGAAAATTGCCATTCCAAATTACTAACAACAGGGAGTGTCGCAGGTGCAAGACGATCAGGAAGACCATCAAAGTCAAGGAAAGCAGAGAATGTTTACAGAGTTCGTGAAATGTTCATGAGGAGCCCTAAGAAATCACTGCGTCAAGGATCTCGTGTAAGTGGTCTTTCACATTACTCTGTTGCAACGATCTCAGTGTTTTTGCATCCAGTGTTGCATGGATCCCTCGTTCAGCCCTCCACCACCTTTGTACTCGCACCACAGATCCCCAGACCTCTTAATACTGGTTCGTTTCGTTCTTCTACAGCCAGGAGAGGGGGCATTTTTAAAACTGAAAGAAATGAAAATTGATGTTAAACACAACCTCAAGGAGTGCTCTATCTAACAAATGTAGTTCTAACAAAATTGGTTCATAGATGAAGAAATTAGCTGTATAAATATAGGGAGTGACTCATCAGACACTCTGTATATGCAAAATTTCAAGTTAATTGTCAGTCCAGTAGTTCAGACGTGATGATGCGTCAAATAAAATTTTCCTATCCCATCCTAGCCAGTTCTTTCCTTTATTATTTAGTATAAAATGATGAATTTTCAATTACATAAAATATTACTATAGTGAGAGCCACGCTATTATGGCACTGCAGAAAGACAGGAGAGAAGCGTTGCCGATTCTCTGCCTTGTCACTGCCTTCCACAGATGATAGCTGATACTGGCATATCTAATGAAAAGCTAGCTTGGTCATGCATAACCAAGCGTGAACTTGCACATACAGGCATCCAATGTGATCACACACTAAAAGCAAACAAAAATAAGAATGAAAAAATTATACACAATTTCATTTTTTCACTACGAAGAAATACTACAATATCTCTTCAAAAAGAATCAATTTCTAAAAATAAGGATGGTGTGTTTGGAAAAATGTTTTCTGAGAAATTGACAAATAATAATTATGATCGAGACCAAACTTTTTTGCTGAAAATTTTCAACTCTAATGAAGATTCTCCATGTAATTTTGACAAAATGATAAACAATGATATTTTTTCAAACTAATTAGAAGTTCAAGTCTTGCCATTTGAGGATTATTAATAGCATCTAGCACTTTTTGACAATTACTTCATTAAGATGATGGCTTCCTCCTGCACGAATACACTCTTGAAATCTGTGTTGAGATTCCTGAACATGTCAACTGGGATATTGTTAATTTAATTCTGAATTGTCTGTTATAATTTAATCACAAGTATTGGTCAAGTTATGAAAACGTTTGATTTGAGATAGCTCCACAAACAGAAAATCACAGGTGGACAGACCTGGCGATTCATGGGACCAGGTAACGCAACCTAATTGTGAGATTACGCGGATACCAAACAATACTCACTCGCACAGTTGCCATTTAATGCCGTGCAGTGTGGATTTCGCTCACAATATGATCAATAATTTTGAATTATTTAAAAACCAAATCAAATTCAATATGAAATCCGCAATATCCCAGATGAGATGTTGCAGCGATAAATGAGAAATCGTCAACACAGATTTTAAAAATGTATTAGTTCAGGAGGAAGCTATCTAAATGAAGTAATTGCCAAAAAGTGATAGATGTTATTAATAATACTTGAATGGCAAGCCTTGAACTTCACATTAGTTTGAGTAAAATCATTTTTTCCCTTCCCACTAATGTAATATGGCGTTCTTAAAAGTTCCCGATATTCTGGGTCACCTGGTATGAACAAGGTCTATAAAAACCAGGTCAAGACACCCGTGTTCCTTATGGAGCGGCCATTTTGTGCCTATTTCAAGGCGGTACATTTGAAAATCCAATCTAATTCGACTCACTCGTAACAAAATCATGCATTATGCATTTTAAAAACAATATTCTAGTTCAGATAATACGTGAATTCAGGTTTTCATTCTTTAACTAGTAGTTCTGTGAACAGTAGACCTCGCGCAGTTATAAAGACGTCCCAAACCATAAGCTCATCCACACTGATACACTAACTATTTATTTGATCAGATCATGCTTACACAAGATTTAATTATCATATAACGCTTTCCGGAATTTAGCGAGAGAAAACCAGAAGACATCTAGGCGCCCAGATGAGCTGTTATAAGTTATTTGCATCCTTTTTAATATTGCATTCAATGAGGCATGCAATTTATAGTCTACACAGCTGCTAATTTTTTACCAAGTTACATTGAGATATTATATTGCATGCCTAATGGCATGCAATTTATAGTCAAATCGACAGCTGATTTATGATGAATAATTCTATAGTCTGATTTTCACTCTAATATTGACGTATGAAGGAGGCTCCTTTTTCTTTTTATATTATCCTTGAAAAGCAAAATTTCCAAAACCTTGTATATACGTCGACGCGTAATTTAAAAAGAAACATACCTGTCAAATTTCATGAAAATCTATTACCGCGTTTCGCCGTAAATGCGCAACATAAAAACATTTAAACATTAAGAGAAATGCCATACCGTCGTTTTGAATCTTAGACCTCACTTCACTCGGTCAATAATGAAATTTCAATAATAAATGCTTCAATTATTCATTTCTTTATTATTGAAAATTGTTCTTTTTCTTGTAACCTAAAGATTATGATTCATAAGGCATTGGGACAAGACAGAAATATGCGAGGCCAACTTCAAAAAGAGTTTAAAGTTACTGTACCGATCAATTAAATCTAAAAATCAACAATTCAGTTTCTAGTATTTTGCTAAGTACTATAATACTGTAGGTAGAATATTTTTTACAATATTCCAATTACTAATAACACATCATGTTATGTTCAATCTACAATGATAACAGCTGAATAAATTCGAAAATTGGTAAACTAGAGCCCCACGTAATGGCGATTTTGCAATGCATAACGGGATTGTGTCATGACCTGTATTTATAGACCTTGGGTATGAAGGAAAACCTTAGACCAGACATATAGAATAGACACGCTGGGAAGTCAAACCTCTGAATCAAAACATGTATGACCTCATACTGGGGCATTCCACGTTATAATAGCAGTGGAGAAAAATAGGAGAAAAACGTTGCAGAGTCTCTTAAATTGACTCCATTTTGCCACTGAGTGTACACAGCTGTTACCCAATTCATCCCATCAAATTTGATCCAATATTTCCAGTCTCCATTTCCTTGATAACATAATCAATTTCATGTAATATTAATTTAATTCATCAATGAAGTATCTTTTTTCGTAATTAGATTCAAAACTTTGCTTTGGGATCAGATTTTTATGTTCATACAAATCTGAACTTCAAAACAACATAAATAGAGTTGCTCGGTGGGTATTCTATTTCAAATTCTCTTGAAAATAATAGCAAAATAGAAATCTTATTTATAAGATAATTTTAATGAAAGTTATTTTGATATAACCTTTCAATATTATCTATACAAAACAATCTACAATGTAAACAAACTACTCTACAGAAAAGTTTTCTATCCGATGATGACGTCACGATGGGGCGACTTTCACTGTGAATGGGCAATGTACAATGGGCCGTTTCTATTTTATATCTGGTCTAAGAGGAAAACACAAGAATATAAATGAACAAACCTGAGCGATGGCAGCATTGGTGTGCACCGTCCACTGCTGATAGAGGAAGGGATAGATGTTAGCGGTAAGTTCCTGGAACAGCTTGCGGTCACCGGCCAGCCGCTTGCTCGACAGACTCTTGATGACGTGGCTCAGCACAAGCAGCGCTCTCTGCTCCGCCCCTCCACTCCTCAGCTCGCTCAACAGTGCGGGCATCAGTTGAGGCCATTCGCGCGGGTAGTCCAGTCTACGTTATATATAATACGAGAATACAGTTTCAAATCAAACAAACAAAATTATTTTTTAAGATAGGCTATGTTTATTATAAAGTCAATAGTGTGAGTTGTGCTATAGTGAGGTCCACGTTATAATGGCAGTGAAGAAAGATACGGGAACAACGTTGCCAAATTGACACCATTTTGCCACTGAGTGTACACAGCTTATATTGAATTCATCCCATTAAATTTGATCTGATATTAATTTTAACCTAATTCCTCTGATAAAATAGTCAATTTCATGTCAAATTAATCAAATTCATCAGTAAAATATATTTTCTCATAATTTGATTTTAAACTTTGCTTTCATAACTGAGATCAGATTTACAAACCTGAAATGACGGCTAATTTGAAAAGCTCTGATACACCAATCTGAACTTCAACAACAGCAATTAAGTTATTCATTAGATATTCTATTTCAATTTCTTTTAAAAATAATAGAAATCCTATCTAAAATAAGATGATTTCAATGAAAATAATTCTGAAATAACCTTTCAATATTATTATTCATACCGGTACCAGTGTAGGCCTAACCTATTCCGGTAAACTGAAACATGGTCGAAGTCTGGATGGTCTCAAAGTTATCAATTTTCAAAGAGTCATTTCAAGTGAAATTTTTGTTTCTAATATCTAAAAATTATTTCATTCATTCAAAAATACATTTAAATCTACTACTTTAGCATTTTGTTATAAATCAAAACAAAACATGTCGGCTGAGGATTGTTTGTCTACTTCTGTAAAGTCACAGTCAAAAGTGAAATAAAATATTATTGGACAACATCGCAAAGCTAGAGAGAGATAGCACTATCAGCTTTGATGAATGATAGACAAGGATAACAATACCATTGCTAATTATAACGTGGACCTGACTATAGAGATCATCCAACAATGTTATTGAAAGCTATTTGTAGATTTAATAGAATCTACAAAGAGCTAAGATGAAGGTTTGCGTTGTTATGTATACTACAAAGTTGTGTAATAATCTATTCGATTGTTCGGATTTGTTTGAAAAGTTATTTTTGTGGTACCAAGGTCTACAGCATTTAGAGTTGGACATTTCATATTATCAAACCAAATACCACTTGCTTTCCAAATTCTTCATTTTTAATTACGCTTCAACTATTTAATCATAGAATGTTTGAAAATAATGACATAAATAGAGATTCTTTACCCGAATTTAAAAATAAATGTATCCTAAAATTGAGATCGTGTAGATTGATTTTTGTTACCAAGCTTGAACTGTTTTTCGTTAATAATGTATTTTAATGTAAGCCGTTTTGGGTGTATTGTAATTTTGTATAATATACATTGTATTGTAAATATTTTTGGTTAATAAATAAATATAAAATCAAATTTATTTCCATTTTCACACAATATAATGTAATAAAAATGAGTACTGTATTAACTATTTAAGGCTGAGCAAAGGCTAAACAAGATTCTACTGGTAATATTTCTCAAAGTTTTTCGATTTGTATTCTAAAAATCTGGTGTGGCGCACTCACACAACTTTCCTTGCCGTTATGTGAATTGATCACCTGACGCTAGTGTTCTCGCGCATCTCAAGTCTACTATTCAAAGATTTGAGCCAGCTGGTGACAGGGCAATAACGCTGGAGACACACGAGGTCTGCTATCTCTTCATAGTGAATCATTTAATAGAATCAACAGTTGCCAACAGTTTGCAATTGGATAACACATTTTCTCAAATTTCGAGCTTATTTTCAATTTTAGGTGAAAATGTTACTGAACATTAATTGTAGAGATTTTCATGCTCAATCTTTTCCACTCGATTTTTTTTTTAAATTGTATCTGAAGCCTGATAATTCGGAATCTAAATTCAAACTTTGCATAGATGGGGCGGAGCTCCTGAAATTTTCAACTTGTGGCAGTTGATAGAGCTCATCAATTACTATTTTAGGTATAAATTTAATCAAAATCGTTGGAGCCGTTTTCGAGAAAATGGCGAAAACCCCTGTTTTTGACATTTTCTCCATTTTTGCCGCCATCTTGAATTGCATTTGATCGAAATTGTTCGTGTCGGATCCTTATATTGTAAGAACCTTAAGTTCCAAATTTCAAGTCATTCCGTTAAATGGGAGATGAGATATTGTGTACACAGACACACATACACTCACACACACACACACAAACACACACACATACAGACCAATACTCTAAAACCACTTTTTTGGACTCAGGGGACCTTGAGACGTATAGAAATTTAGAAATTGGGGTACCTTAATTTTTTCAGAAAGCAAAACTTTCCTTACCTATGGTAATAGGGCAAGGAAAGTAATAATAAAACCGGCACTTATAGGAAGAATAGTTGTTCAGGCTCAACCCGCATCAATATTGGCCCGAGTTTAAGTCAGAGGCCCTAAAATTGATCAGGTGCGATCTGAAAACACTGATACCAGACCTGAGCTAGCCAAGTAATTCTATTTTTATTCATCAATTTCAAGGCAATCGAGTTTAGATTTAGTTTGAGAAATTCTTTCAATATACAGAGTGAGTCATATGTATGGGAACCATTCAATAAGTTGGAAACTGTTGCAGATGGAATACTTTCAGGATAAGTTATTGGTCGAATAACTAGCTCTACCTTTTGACGTACAACTGAATTTCAACCCCTCATAAGGGGGTGACTTAGGGGTTGTTACTCGAATATTTTGAATTCAAACACCTATTGTGTGGTACAACATTTAAAAGGCCTTTTTAAAACAAAAAAGATGACAATAAAAAGTTCTATGATGCTTGTATCCAAAATGGCGGCTGGTTGAAGTTTAAATTTAAAAAAATAATGAGGGTTTGTAACTTAAATATTTTAAAAGTACCCATTTCAAAAACACCCATTGTGTGTGGTACATCATTTTGAAGGCCTTTTCAAAACGAGAAAGTTGGCATCAATAAAAATGTTCTATGATACTTTTATCCAAAATGATGGCTGATTGAAGTTTTAGTTTTTACTTGAAACTTAAATCAGCCGCCATTTTGGATACAAGCATCATAAAATTATTTTATTGATGCCATCTTTCTTGTTTTGAAAATGCCTTTAAAATGATGTACCACATAATGGGTGTTTACATTGAAAATACAAGTATCAACATTTTTATTGATGTCATCTTGCTTGTTTTGGAAAGGCCTTCAAAATTATGTACCACACAATGAGTGTTTACATTTTATTTACAACCCCACATTTATTTAAAAACTAAAACTTCAATCAGCCGCCATTTTGGATACAAGCATCATAGAAAATTTCTATTGATGCCATCTTTCTTGTGGCTTTTTGATGTCATCTTTCTTAAGGCTTTTAAAATGATGCACCACACAATGGGTGTTCACATTTGAAATATTCTAGTTACAACCCTAAGTCACCCCCTCATGAGGGGTTGAAATTCAGTTGTACGTCAAAAGGTGGAGTATTCCACCAATAACTCATACTGAAAGTTACAGTATTATATCTACAACAGTCTTCAACTTATTGAAGGGTTCCCATAAATATGACTTACTCTGTATAGAGCGATGTAGACACCATGCATTAACTGGCAAGATTTATGACTTGGTCAATTATTGTTTATAGTTACCTAGCAATTTTGGCGACAATAACAGCCATCTGAGTGGCGATCTGGAGGACTGGCTCGCGAATGTTGCAGAGCAGACTTTTTCGGAGGCCGTCCTTCTCCAGGTCACTGATGCCATTGCTGATATTGCGACGCCAGTACCGGTCGACGCCATTTTTCAAACATAGAATCGCAAGCCATCGCACGTTCAGATCTATGTCGTGTTTCAAAATTATCTTCTGCAACAATCCCAAAGACACATTTTTTGAGACACATCTTGAAAAGGAGGGCACATTTAATGATTCAAGATTCATTTATTGTCAGAATAATTCAACAAATGCAAGACATAGTCAACAATTCAATAAAAAAATCTAAAATATAACAGATATTTCCTCATATATTTAAGAAAATGGCTCATTGGAAGTCCATTCTACTCTTTAGAACAATTCAGGACAGGAGTATGTACAATAAATTATTAATGAGTTAATTAAAGTGTTTACAAGTGTGTGTTTCTTCAATGGTTCCACATTTTCTTCACTCAATATTATTCGTTACAAGTGGTAATTGAGTGGAATATTTCTAATCAATTTATTATAATTCAAGCCATCTAAATTCAAAATTCATAGTTTTCATGTTTATTTGGACTAGAATTTTATAAAAAATTGTACACGTGAAATTCTAACCTTATCTTGTACTTTGTCACCTATAAATTTGGAAGTAAAATAGCACAAGGACTACTGTACCTTATTATTTCATGTAACAATGTTATTACATTAGTGTCATTTGCATTGTAAATAAAAAAAAAATTAATGTCAACTATTATGTGAAATAGTTCATTATAACGTAGCCTTATTATGGGTGAACTATTAAATGTTATTGATTGATATTGTTGTCTTTATTTATCATTTACAATCAACTTAAGGACAAAGAAACAGACTACAGTCCAAAACTCCTTTTTATCCCAATTTCATAAAATAAATTGTCCAAATAAAGATTATGAACGACTTTCCAATTCTTCACTAATTTCCACATTGAAACAAAACACAAACACTTGAAACAATTATCAATTTTGAATTTAGAAAGATTAAGATCCGAATTGATAACAAATTTATTTCCACTTAGTACTCAAATAAGTACTATATAAGTACTTATTTATTCATTTCAAGGATTTATTATTATTGATTTTATTATATATTTTGACCTAATTATGATTTCATTATGTATTGTAATTTTATAAAATATTTTGTGACATATGTATATTTCATGTGCTACTGTATCGTCAGGCTAAATAAATTGATTGATTGAACAATAAACGTTAATAGTCATCAACGTAATATATACAAAAAATAAGACAAAGATCAGCAAATTCTTTAAATAGTTAGCTTATTTTTCAACAAAAAAATATAGAAATTTAAAAATATAAATTTAGTTATAGCCACAAACCAGCACAAAACGAACTTGAACAAATTTACAAATGATGCTCTGGAATACTATATATGATGCATTCCAGCATAATGGAATGTGGTATATCATTCTATTAATATTAAACAGTGAACAGCCTTGGCTGTTTGTGGGACCTAGACTAACAAACATTGAGTAACTCTATCAACGGTCGTCATACGCGTTGTATACCCGGGTTATAAACGCGGATTAACGTCGTTGTCGCAGCTAAGTAGCAGTGGGCAATGGCATGCATGTTACGTGCCGGTCACGTTCCTATACCGGTCCTAGTATGATACGGTGCAGTGAGCAGACACCTTTACCGTACCTAGTCGTTATTAAAATTTTAATCCGACTTACCATGAGAATAGAGTAGTAGCCTGGAACGATTTCCCATTCCTTCAACTTTTCCTCAGCAGGTTTCAAAACAGCTGGATCTTGGCAGGAAGCAAGTCTCAGCGTTTCGAACACTGTTTGCAATGAGGATAGCTCTGCTTCCTCCATTTCAATTGATGACAGGCCACATATCTGCATTGAAATTAGAATACTGTAGGCTATAAATCAAATTAACCTTATAGTTGAGAAAAACAACCAAATTTAAAATATTGCAGAAGCAAACTAAAGAACAGGTCAGGTTAGGAGAATCCTATCCGCTGGGAATCGGCTGAACGTTTTATTTTTATCGAAATAAATATTATAAAATATTATGTAAGTGAGTAATGGGGCCTTTAGTTAAGAGAATTAGGTTATGTGCGGTAGCAAAGATAAAGCCGGTACAAAGAGAATTAGGCTTAAACAGAGACTACATAAAATTCACTTGGAACTTGTTGGATCGAAAAGATATTAATGAAATATATTAATGATAAAATATAAAAAATATTAATAAAAATGCCATTTCAGCTATTATTGATAGGTTGATTCTAATGTGAAATCACATTGCCAAACAGGCTAGGATTTATTTTTGATATTTTGGATTTGATGAAAGATAATGATTGTAAATTTGAAATATAATAGAAGAAAGAAAGAATCAACAATACCTTAGAATAAATGTTATAGTTTTTAGCTGTAACACCAGAAAATCACTAATCGATGAGGAATAATAAACTCAGTACAGAGAGATACGGTACTTATATAAGTTAGTATTTTACAGAGAAAATATCAATTAAGAGACAATTACTGTGTAAACAAAGGAAGATATTTATTAAAAACTTGAAAGCGTAATTCCATGCGATTATAACCAAACATTATACCGTACATGCTTGGAATTCTTTTAGGAATCTCTATGATTTTTACTTTTTACTTACCATAAGTTAACTGAATAATGATGATTTATAATAGTTTTTGATATCTTGAAGTTATAAAACTTATTTTTATTTCTAATATTACTCACGATCGTGTCAGTAAATTAGTGCGTTGTTATTAGAATTGGATTTTACATTTTACTGAAATCTGAAATCTGAAAAATGATTGTTTGTGTTTGTGTTCTCGCGTTTGCGCGAATGGACTGCTATCTTAGACCAGTTATAGAATAGACACGGCTCATTGTATATTCATACTGAAAGTCGATGAAGCCAACATGTACTGCCAAATCCACCCATCTTGACGTCACAGCAGTGACGTCACGCATCGTTTAGAAATTATAGAAAACTTTTTTGAGTTAGTTGTGTAAGTGCCGGTTAAACTTTAACCGTGATTAATTCCACGAGAACCAATCAGAGAAGCCGTCTTTTCAACAACGCCTTCTCTGATTGGTTCTCGTGAAGTTAATCATGGTTAAAATTTAACCGGGTTCTAGTAGGGAACTATAAATATCTTTATATAAATAGTATTTAACTATAAATAGTCTTTATAGTTCCTTAGGTCCTAGTGTTTGTGGTGTTCAACTTACATTGTTGTTAGCTTGGTTGTGACGTCAAGATGGGTGGATTTGGCAGTAGATGTTGGCTTCAGAGGCTAGACTTCCCAACGTGTCTATTCTATAACTGGTCTAAGACTGCTATAGGACGAACTTCTCAGGCTACTGCCAATACTCAGGAGATTTGTGTCATGGCAGATTAACGACAAGAAAGTGGCCGAACGTCTATATACTCGAATAAAAACAAAGCTATAGTGTGGTCCACGTTATAATGGCAGTGGTTAAAGATAGAAGAATAGCGATGCCGATTCTCTGCATTAATTAATTATATTTCTACACTGTCAAGAACATAATTTTCATTGTTGTGTACCTAGAAAAGGATAGTATCACCGGCTTTGTCGAATGATAGACAAGGATAGCAGAACCAAATTTGATCAAATACTGTCATTATAGCGTGGACCACACTATAAATGACAAAGTAGAAGGGATTCTAATTCCTTCTAACTCTTTCCTCTCTTTTCTAGTTCACTCCAACTCCTATTGCTCTGTGGCTGAATAAATAAGGATTTACAAAAATAGTTAAGTCAATAGACATAAAAAATGGGTATGCTTGCAATATATTTTAATATTGTAGTTTTGATTTTCTAATAAATTATTTGGATACATGAGAGAAGTCCAGAACCAATCTCTTTATGCTAGATACAGAGTGGCCCAAAAATGTCGTATTTTCGGTCCATTTTCCAGTTTTTAGGTATTTCCGCTAAATCCAGTAATCATACAGAAAAATTTTCTCTCAACTTTTTTAGATATCATTCAACGTTTTCAAAACAAAGTGCTAAGGAACATTGTGGATGCTCCTTGGTATGTCAGGAACAGCGATCTTCATAGAGACCTTCACGTCGATCTGGTGTCCACCGAGATCCAGAGGCATGCGGAGAGGCACGAGGGGCGACTGCACCAACATGACAACGTCGAGGCGATCCAGCTGCTAGACAATGGAGGGTTGGTGCGGAGGCTCAAAAGGAGGAAACCGTTTGAACTAGTGTAGTGCTTGTTCAAGTAGTGTCCAGTGAAAGAGCAGAGCAGTGATTGAGTGAATCTAGCTTTTATAGTGCAGTCAACAAGTGTACATATTAATTAAACAATAGCAGTAAGAGTTTCTAATGAGAAATTCACTGTTCAATTTTTCAAGTAGTAATTTAGGATAGAAAACATTAGCTCATTAGTCTTTAGACTAGATGGCTATAGTATTGACCAATAGAAAAAAGAAAAACTTTTTTAGATTATAAAATTATGAATAAAATGAGAACATTCAGAACTGTCTATATCCAATGAGTATGGAGTTATTATTTTCAAAAATGGGTAGAATTTTAAGAAAAAATCAACTTCGATGAATATTTTAGTTTTTGATTAACAATATCTTCCGATTGTTAGGCTATCATTTAGAAGTATGATTCAAAATCCATCTATAGTGCGGTCCACGTTATAATGGCAGTATTTGATTAACTCTGATGTTGCTATGGTTGTCTATCATTCCACAAAATAGGTGCTGGTACTATCCTTTTTTAGATGCATAAAAATGCCAAATATGTTTTTGACAATATGGAAATATAATTAATTAAGGCAGAGAACAAGCAACGCTGCTCTTCTATCTTTATCCACTGCCATTATATCGTGGACCTCACTAGATCTGAGACCAGTTGGAGCGCTTTATTTCATATCGGTTTCCAGATAAATTTGAAAAGAATGCTCCTTGTATTGTGAAAAACACCTCATTTTTTGCTTCAACCATCATCACCAACTAAATTGTCCTCACAGTGATATTTCGCATGATGATATAATTTCATGAGATTTTTCATGTTCAACGAGAATCACCCTTTAGATGCACTTCATTTCAGTATTTCCTAGTGAAGAGGCAAGGACACCTCAAGTGTAAATTTTTTTGTACGCTGAAGATTCAGCCCAGTGCCTTGAAACGCGTCCGGACTTGAAGTAACAAGTAGTATAATGTAGTGCTGAATAAAAATACTAGATATTGTCCAACTACAGATTTATAAAAAAATCGAGATAAAGGTTTTGGTTGTTACACAATTATCAATCTCTGGTACACTCCAGAGATTGATGAAGATGTAACAATTGAAACCAGTATCTCGATTTTTCAATAAATATGTGATTGAACAATATCTACGGTACTGTAGTATTTTTATTTCGTATTGATGACTACCATAATATCACCTTCACAACTACTCAGAAAGTAATGTAGTGTTGTAAAAGTAGAAATAGTTTCCTATTGACAAATAGTTCAAGTTAGGATGAGAACATCAGAAGAAAGAAAGACAATTTTAACTATGAATACATGAACGAGGTTAATAAGCATAATCGTATTTTTTATTTACAACATTTATTATACAAGTTATAGAATAGTTTGGCGATTGCCTGATTTCTGATATTGTATCTCTAGATACTATATTTATTCATTTTGTCCAATAAATGAATAGATAAAATGAAATGAAAATATTTGGCTCAACACTTCACTGTTTGCAATATTGTTTCACTTCATCTGCTGCATTTGTAGTAACTGCATTAGCTCTTGATACTGCAACAGACCATAAATAAGACCATAAATTATTAGCAAAAATTAATAAATAGTTTGTGAGTAAGTTTTGTTCTTGTTTCTTGTTTTTATTGGATAACTAGCAGGTAACCCATGCTCAGCAAGGGTCTGTTTCACAAATGAATTGAATCTTTGCCCGGTTGCAGAGTCGTTACATAAAATCAAACATAGCTATGTGGGACAAAGTTTAAAATTACTGACATAAATGGTTGGTCGTTGCACAGTCGTTTGCCGAAGCCCATTTAGCTATATTAACTAGAATTAGCATGAAAAATAAGTCACACTGCAGCTCTATTCACTTTTTTCCGTACATGCTTCTATACAACCAATGTCTTGGAATCGGGGAAAGTTTCAATCAACATCACTGTGAACAGGCCTAAAAGACCTCACATAAAAAAGATAAACAATATGGCGACTCTTGGCTATTGGCGAGATTTCTCACCATATTTAGCGATTTGGAGGTTATAAACAACTTAATAAAACATAGGGAGAGAAAAAATAATTTACTTATATACAGATGGTTTTTCGTAAACATCTTTCAAAAAAAGCTATCACAACCTCTAAAATCTAGTGTGGCGCACTCACACAACTATCCTTGCCATAATGCAAATTTATCACCTGACGCTAGTGTTCCCGCGCATCTCAAGTCTACTATTCAAAGATCCAAGCCAGCTGGTGATAGGACAATAACGCTGTAGACACACGAGGTCTGCTATCTCTTCATAGTGAATGATTTAATAGAATCAACAGTTTGTAATTGAAATAATAACATTTTTTCGAATTTTGAGCTTATTTTCAATTTTAAGTGAAAATGTTACTGAACATTAATTGAAGAGATTTTCATGCTGAATCTTTTCCACTTGAATTTTTTTGTTTAAATTGTATCTGAAGCCTGATAATTGGGAAACTTTGGATAATCAAACTTTGCATAGATGGGGCGGAGCTCCTGAAATTTTTACAGATATGGGACTTGCGGCAGTTGATAGAGCTTATCAATGACTATTTTATGTATAAATTTGATCAAAATCGTTGGAGCTGTTTTCGAGAAAATCGCGAAAAACCCTGTTTTTGACAACATTTTCACCATTTTATCCGCCATCTTGAATTGCATCAGATCGAAATTGTTCGTGTCGGATCCTTATATTGTAAGGACCTTAAGTTCCAAATTTGAAGTCATTCCGTTAATTGGGAGATGAGATATCGTGTACACAGACGCACATACACTCATACACACACACACACACACACACACACACACACACACACACACCAATACCCAAAAACCACTTTTTGGACTCAGGGGACCTTGAAACGTATAGAAATTTGCAAATTGGGGTACCTTAATTTTTTCGGAAAGCAATACTTTTCTTACCTATGGTAATAGGGCAAGGAAAGTAAAAATGGAAATGCATAAGGCGGGAGTAGATATTGGATTTAACAGCACGACTTTGGGCTCATAACTTAACTGACCGTTTTTAGCTATTGGAGACATAAATAAGCTTATCTGACGACTGTGCAACGAAATCATGTGTCTAATTGAGCGTTTCTAGTTTTATGGAAACTATAGTTTACTTTGGCATCTGTGCAACGGAAAGTGAATTTATGGCTTCGTAAATAATGAGTTAACTGTCTCTTTTTACTTTATGTGACGACTCTGCAACCGGGCACTAGTTTCATAGATACATGCTGATTTGACAACAGTCAATTTGCAGTATTGACAACAGCTGAAAAACTATAGAATCGCTTACAAGGAAAACGATTTGATTGGAATTTATCTTAGGTAAACGTTGAATCACAAATATTTTTTTTTTTTTAAATACAATTAATTGATTAACAAAAATAAAAATAGGCCTACAATCATCCTCAGTAAATCATGAATCTTTATGCAAAATTCAAGTTAATCAGTTCAGTAGTTCAGACGGGATGATGCGTGAAACATGTATTTCGTATCCCGTACGGGATAATGCCACTTTGCTTTGCGTTCATTACTTCTTTCTTATTTGATGATAGTTTTTGTTAACATGGTGCTAACAAATGTAGAAAAACTTTTATCGTAGAGCATTATTTTCGCTCATACAGAAATGGACGTGCGGGTGGTCTAAGCTTGTCACACACTGCTTTACGTTTTCAGGAACATTTCCACAAAAATCCGCCGTGATTCTTAGTGTTGTTGAAAAATGTCGAAGAACAGGTAATGTCTTGACACAGCGGAAGGGCTTTTCAGGTCGCCCAACTGCACAAGTAAAAACTACGCAAGAGTGTTGCAGCAAGAGTTACAGTCACCGAAAAGAAGCCTAATGCTAGCTTCTCTTAAACTGAATATTAGCAATACGTCAATGAGAAGAATGTTCAAAAATATTGGTGGTTTTCCTTATAGGATACAAACTGGACAACGATTGAACTGTATAAACAAACTAGCCAGAGTTCAGTAGAGTGCTTCAATGTTAGCAATATTCTATGGAGAACCTGATTTTCTGAGTGATGTATTGTTTACAGATGAATGTCATGTGCACCTTAATGGTTACATATTGAACGAGGATCATATTGGACATGTTATTACCCGTGTTCAACAGATTTTGCTTCCTTTCACTTGTATGAACTGTTAAAATTTATGCGTAAAATGAAGTATTACCATTTCAGTACTGTTTATTTTGGCTGATACAGTATTTTTACTTTCCATGTCCTATTACCATAGGTAAGGAAAGTATTGATTTCCGAAAAAATTAAGGTACCCCAATTTCTAAATTTCTATACGTTTCAAGGTCCCCTGAGTCCAAAAAAGTGGTTTTTGGGTATTGGTCTGTATGTGTGTGTGTGTATGAGTGTATGTGCGTCTGTGTACACGATATCTCATCTCCCAATTAACGGAATGACTTGGAATTTAGGACTTAAGGTCCTTACACTATAAGGATCCGACACGAACAATTTCGATCAAATGCAATTCAAGATGGCGGCTAAAATGGAAAAATGTTATCAAAAACAGGGGTTTTCGCGATTTTCTCGAAAACGGCTTCAACGATTTTTATCAAATTTATACATAGAATAGTTATTGATAAGCTCTATCAATGCCACAAGTCCCATATCTGTAAAATTTTCAGGAGCTCCGCCCCATCTATGCAAAGTTTGATTTTAGTTTCCCAATTATTATTATTATTATTATAATTTTATGGCCTTCATTGGACCACTGTAGTCAGTATCTTCCACCTTTACTCCGTCCTCTCTCAGCCCAATATTTCTTCATTCGTTCAGAAATTAATTTCCTTTCCTCGTCCGAAATCACTCTTCCCATTCTGTGTCTGACTTTGATCTGCAGTCTGGTCTGTTTGTCCTTCAGGATTCTGATGTTGTCCGACTTGTTCTTCAAATCTTCGAATGTTATATTCAACTCTCTAGTTGATAGTTTCCCAATTATCAGGCTTCAGATACAATTTAAACAGAAAATTTCAAGTGGAAAAGATTGAGCATGAAAATCTCTACAATTAATGTCCAGTAACATTTTCAAATAAAATTGAAAATAAGCTTGAAATTTGAGAAATGTGATTATTCAATTACAAACTGTTGGCAACAGTTGATTCTATTAAATCATTCACTATGAAGAGATAGCAGATCTCGTGTGTATCCAGCGTTATTGTCCTGTCACCAGCTGGCTTAGATCTTTGAATAGTAGATGCGCGTGAACACTAAATCAAATCGTTTATTGCACAAAAAATATATACAGAATACAACAAAAAGGAAATTGACAACTTTGTGCTACACGTCGGCAAAAGAAAACTTGTACGCCGACGTGGAGTCTTAATACATCTTATTCACTTGTACATTATTATCAATATATAAAATATTACAATATAGGCTTACAATAATTAACATTCAACCAACTCAATATTCCATTCTAAGAAATAACAATAATTAGAGATATACATAAAGCTGAATTTTAAATTCATACAAATCAATATCAAACCAAATCATTAATTGAATAAAAATAATTTTCTTCCACCCAGGTATGGAGTTCTTTTATTTTAGGCTTCTTTATCAACCATCCTCTAGGAACTTTATTATAGAGGTTATTTCTCAAATATCATATACTTCTACGGGATAGGGTGCTGTCAAATCTTTCAATTATGATTGAGTTTTGATCGACTTGTCTAGTTACTCTTTTAAAATGTTGCATATTTTTCAATTTGAACACATGTTTCTTAATAGTCTTTAGAATGAACAATTGTCTTATAGTAAACAGATTGGAATTTTGAAACAATGGGAAATCTCTTGGATACTTCATTATTGTTTTGATAACTAACTTTTGTAGAACAAATAAAGGTTTTAAAGATGAATCAAAAGTTCCTCCCCATATAGAATTACCATACTGAACTAAGGATTGGAATAAAGCAAAATAAACTGATTTTAGTAATTTTAGACTTAAAATACTTCTAAGCATGTACATTTCCAAATTGACCACCCTTAATTTTCTACAAAGTTAGCTAATCTGAGGTGACCAGCGTAGATGCTTATCGACAAGAATACCAAGGTACTTGTAATTGTTTACACTCTGACTTTCGTCAGGTGATCAATTTTCATAACGGCAAGTTAAGAGGAGGATCTACATAGAAGAAGAATAAGAAGATAGAAGATAAAACCGTTAAATAAACAATTTGATAAAAATGAAAACAATATAAACTTGAAAATGACCTATGGTCGAAACTAGTCGTAAAAATATTTTAGTTTTTTAATAAAAGGGTACTAAAAGTTTTTATTTGAATCAAGTAGCCCATATAAGCGAAGTGATTTTACACAATTTGATCTATAACCACTCTCAAGTAAATTTGAACTTGACAAATTGAAAACATGATGAACTGTAATATTTACTTAAGAAAACTTACATACCTAATCATTCTGTAACTAAAAACTTGACAAACTGGAAATAGGTCTATAACCATCCTCGCAAAATTGAGGGTCGGTTTCCGAGCTCGGCATTTAGCTAAGTTCTAGACTTCAAACAGCTGGAGTCAGAAAATTGGTTTCCGAAACGGGGCGAAGTCGTAGTCATTGCCATAGTCACGTCTAAATTAAATTTCGAAAAACTAGAAAATTGAACACAAAATAAAATAAAAAGAAAATAGTGTAAAGTTTCAGCTATTTTGAATTATTTAGGAATGCTTAATTTCGTCAAGGAAAAACGTTTCTAGTTATGGAAATGAGAAAATAAAGATTGTCATAAAAACTGCGACTAAACCCCGTTTCTGAAAGCCAATTTTCTGACTCCAGCTGTTTAAAGTCTAGAACTTAGCTAAATCCCGAGCTAGGAAACCGGCCCTAAGAAACTTTGTGCAAAATTTCGTGTTAATTGGTTCAGTAGCTCAGAAGTGATGATGCGTTTCCTATCCCGCACATGTATAAGCCAATTCTTTTCTTTATAATACCGGGTGTGGCAGCGAAACTTCATTTTTTCAAGTGAAAGCCATTCAGTCAGTTGATGTCGTAGTAGAGCGAATTTGGTCTCGTTAGAGAAACCAAACCATAAAGTTTTCTCACCGACATGTTTAGTTGCCATCATGCATTGGAACAATGAGAAGCGTGCATTTGCCGTTGAGACGCATTTTTCTAGCGGATGTTTTCTGATCACAACCCAACGCGCATTTCAAAATCGCTTTAATTAAGCACCTTTGGCTAATGTCCTTGAGCGGAAAAGAACTGTTACGTGGGTGACTACGTTCAAACAAATTGCAAGTACGACAAGATGAATAACTGAAGTCCCTCGGCTCATTAGGTCACCTCAGAACGTTGAGGCAGTGAGAGTTTCAATGTTGCGATCACCAAAGCGTTCAGCGCGCAAACATGCATCTGCTCTTGGACTTTCCGATCGTTCTGTGAGACAAATTCTTCATGATAATCTTCATTTTCATCCATACAAGATGGCAACTAAGCAAGAACTTTATGAACGTGACTTCAATTGAGGGAACACGTGAACCCTTGTGATTTTTTCTATGGGGGTTTTTGAAATCCCTTGTTCAAGTGAACCTTTCAAGGACCCTACAAGATTGGAAGATCAATATCAGGGAATAAATTGCTAAAATAACGCCTGCAATGCTGGCAGGAGTCATGACAAACGCCAGAAAGCCGTTCAGTTTATAGAGAATTGGGGACGTCACGTACCTGATTTGATATTCAAAACTAATTGAAACAAAACTTTATATATGTGTCTACATTATAAAAAAAATACAAACTTTCTGATCCATACAATGAGTTCTATTCACTTAAAAAGGGAAGTTTCGCTGCCACACTCTGTATAAAGCTAATAGAAAATCACGATTTTTAGTTTGATTTGAATGAATTTGAAGCAAAAGCGTACTTTGTGTTCTTTCTCGAGCTGCTGCTGGAGGAGACTGTCAAGTATCTCCTGAAAGCGTTGTCTGAGCGCCATGTTCTCAATGTTGGCAATCTCCACTTCCTGCTGATGACGACGGACGGCCAGGTCAGACAGTTGTTGCTGCAATACTTCCAGTTTTGCTTGTATTTCACCTGTAAACATTCAATTCATCATTTCATTTATGTAATCATTTATGAAAACATAGAGATGGAAAATCTCACAGACGAACTCCAGTGTGAGCCTTATTGAGATACGGTATCTGATAACAAAAGAGTACAAAAGAAAAGGAAAACTAAATATAACGCACTTCACTGAATATCCATAGCAATTCAGTGTAACTACAGACAATTTTATATTAAGATTCAAAAAGGTAGATAATATAAACTAAGAAAGAAAAATATGTTAATATATGAGGTCCACGTTATAATGGCAGTGTTTGATAAGCAATGGTATTGGCTATCCTTGTCTATCCTTCAACAAAGCGGATAGCGCTATCTCTTTCTCGCTTTGCTCTGTAGCCAGATTGTCTTTCAACAATGAATGTAGAAGTAATAATAAATTTACAAAATATTCCATCTTAATTATACATAATGAAATTATTGAAAATATAATTTCCTTGCTTGATAAAATATAATTGATTATTTTAAACGAGAAGGTGATATTACATCAATAAACATGTATCAGCTACCGTCAATAGAAGGTATTCAAGACAGAAGATCGGCAACGTTGTTCTCCTATCTTTCTCCACTGTCATTATAACGTAGACCTTACTATAGTGAGTCCCTCGGGCTTAAGAACTCGTTCATGAATTGAAATCCACAACTTGTAATAATATGTCAAGGCTGGCCACTAACCACATGCATGATAATATGCACATCATATTATATTGTAATTATGATTTGTTACTGTCAATGAAATAAATAAATAATAAACACGTTTGTACACACATGTCGTCATATATTGTTGTGTCATCACAGGGAAAGGCTTCGAACAAAAGTTTTTGAAGTTAGGTTTTTGTATCTTTGATTTTTTGTTGTTTATTTTTCTTCACTACCCTATTTGAGGTTGAAAAAATTTTTGTATCTTATAACTTGTGATTTTCCATTGGTTTATTGATTTTTATCCATTGTTTATTTTATGTTCGAAGCTCCTATCGAACAGCTGCTTTTTGTTTGAAGACTCTATCTGATGAAAAAATAGTCATAAAGAACATGTGTGTGTGTGCATGTCCTGTCGTTAGTAGCCAGTCTAAAAACAGCTTACAGTTATTTGAGCTCGAGTCTATGAATTAAAATTTTATACATAAGGCTGGCCACTAACGGTTGAACGAGCATGCACTTACACAGTCGACTTACATTATTTTGTAATTACAGCTGTGATTACAACGAAACGCTTCGAGCCAAATATTTTGAGGTTAGGTTTTTGAATTTCCAATTTATGTTGTTTATTTTTTCTTCCCTGCTCTATTTGAGGGTTAATTATTCTTCTATCATTATATATTGTTATTTCATAATGGTTTATTTCTTGTTATTGGTTTTCTATTTTATATTAGCCTCTTGCTGATTTATATAATATGAGCGTGCACTTTCAACCGTTAGTAGCCAGTCTAACAATAGAACATGCATGTAATGTCTACATATACACACATACACATGTTCATCATCGATGAGAGGCTTCTAAAGGTGCGTACAGATATACGCGCCTCGAACACGCTCCGCACACGCTCCGATCATGAACGTTACGCGACATGTTACACAAGGGTTCGCTAGAGGTTTGAAATATGTTCGAAGGATGATCGCACGCTTGTAGTATTGTTGACTTCGCTACAAACTAACCTCACAAATGTGAAACGTTCAATCCAGCTGATCGGTTGACAAGACTGAATAAAATATTCTGACCAGAGGATTGCTGAGTAGTCTAATATTAAATTATGTTTATATAATAAATTTACGATGAATATTGTGTTTATTGCATTTATGTTGAAGTTTTATTACAAAAAAGGTTATGTCTGTCAATGAATTGAAAGGTGAGAGGCTTGGTTGGGAGCTAGGCTTCTTTCTTCTAAATTCTAATATGCTGGTACCTATTATTAGAAATATTTTTATAATTTTATATTATTTAATTTTGTTTTGTTTTTTTATTAATATTGATTAGTAATTTTGATAATTTTATATGCTAACAAAGAGATCGTAACTGATCCAACAAAAACGTTAACAGCGCATGCGCAACTATTGGTTAGTTCGCCCTAGGAACTTGCCAAGCTTGAGCTCTGTTACATGCTCTGTTCGTGTTCCGCTCTTGCTCGACCTACGATCATCTATCGATCTGCTCGAGTGACGTTCGATTGCGGAGCAGAGCGTAAGATTGTACGCACCTTAACATAAATTAAACAACCAATAACAAGAAAAAAAACCCACTAGAATAATAAAAATTATAATGACAGAAAATAATTCAACCTCAAATAGAGCAGCGAAGAAATAATAAAAAAAAACCTAACTACAAAAATTCTGCTCGAAGTGTTTTGCTGTGTGACACAACAATGTAAGACGACTGTATAGCATGCATGTTTAATTGTTTATCATGCACATCACAGGGAAAGGCTTCGAACAAAAGTTTTTGAAGTTAGGTTTTTGTATCTTTGATTTTTTGTTGTTTATTTTTCTTCACTACCCTATTTGAGGTTGAAAATTTTTTGTATCTTATAACTTGTGATTTTCCATTGGTTTATTGATTTTTATCCATTGTTTATTTTATGTTCGAAACTCCTGTCAAACAGCTGCTTTTTGTTTGAAGACTCTCTCTGATGACAAAATAGTCATGAAGAACATGTGTGTGTGCATGTCCTGTCGTTAGTAGCCAGTCTAAAAACAGCTTACAGTTATTTGAGCTCGAGTCTATGAATTAAATTTTATACATAAGGCTGGACACTAACGGTTGAACGAGCATGCACTTACACAGTCGACTTACATTATTTTGTAATTACAGCTGTGATTACAACGAAACGCTTCGAGCCAAATATTTTGAGGTTAGGTTTTTGAATTTCCAATTTATGTTGTTTATTTTTTCTTCCCTGCTTTATTTGAGGTTGAATTATTCTTCTATCATTATATATTGTTATTTCATAATGGTTTATTTCTTGTTATTGGTTTTCTATTTTATATCAGCCTCTTGCTGATTTAGTATATGAGCGTGCACTTTCAACCGTTAGTAGCCAGTCTAACCATAGAACATGCATTTAATGTTTACATATACACACATACACATGTTCATCATCGGTGAGAGGCTTCTAAAGGTGCGTACAGATATACGCGCCTCGAACACGCTACGCACACGCTCCGATCATGAACGTTACGCGACATGTTACGCAAGGGTTCGCTAGAGGTTTGAAATATGTTCGAAGGATGATCGCACGCTTGTCGTATTGTTGACTTCGCTACAACCTAACCTCACAAATGTGAAACGTTCAATCCAGCTGATCGGGTGACAAAAATAAATAAAATATTCTGGCCAGGGGATTGCTGAGTAGCATAATAATACATTATGTTTATTAATTATGTTTATATAATAAATTTACGATGAATATCATGTTTATTGCATCTATGTTGAAGTTTTATCACAAAAAAGGTTATATCTGTCAATGAATTGAAAAGTGAAAGGCTTGGTTGGGAGTTCGGCTTCTTTCTTCTAGATTCTAATATGCTGGTACCTATTATTAGAAATATTTTTATAATATTTTATTTTGTTTTGTTTTTTTTTTATTAATATTAATTAGTAATTTTGATAATTTTATATGCTAACAAAGAGATCGTAACTGATCCAACAAAAACGTTAACCGCGCATGCGCAACTATTGGTTAGTTCGCCCTAGGAACTTGCCAAGCTTGAGCTCTGTTACATGCTCTGTTCGTGTTCCGCTCTTGCTCGACCTACGATCATCTATCGATCTGCTCGAGTGACGTTCGATTGCGAAGCAGAGCGTAAGATTGTACGCACCTTAACATAAATTAAACAACCAATAACAAGAAAAAAACCACTAAAATAATACAAATTATAATGACAGAAAATAATTCAATCTCAAATAGAGCAGCGAAGAAAGAGTAAAAACCTAACCACAACAAATTCTGCTCAAAGTGTTTCGCTGTGTGACACAACAATGTAAGACGACTGTATAGCCTGCATGCTTAATTGTTTATCATGCATGTTTAACCGTTAGTGGCCAGCCCTATATATACTATGATACATAGAGTAGTTGTTACTAAAAAAGCAATTTTCAAAATGATGAACGGGAGAAACAAGCTCAGCATAGAACTGTTCCCTTTTCGAATTTCGATAAATAGATGGAAAAGTGTTCAGGATTCATTTGTGAGTACTCGGTTACTAAAAAGTCTATTAAATTTTAATCATGTAGAAATCCACGAGAACCAATCAGAGGAGGCTGGAACTATTGCGCAAAGTGACAGTTTCCTGCACCGAAAGAAACGTTTACGCACAAGCCGTAGGCGAGGGCGGAATGGTTTCTTGAGTGCAGCAGAGGAACTTTGAGCACGTATTTCACATTAAATTTTTCCTACAGTTACCATTGAATATGAGAAGTGGTTGATCATTGGTAAAATGATGGCTGAAATCCATCAAATGTTTGACTGTATAATTTTGTTATTAATAACAGCTTCAATTTATTTTAAACTTGATAATCCAATTGAAAATTAATAATCGATAATTTATTCAAATTGAAAATTAAATTAATTTATTAATTTGAAAATTTGAATAATTTCAAGTCAATCTTAATTTCTAAATAATTTTTCAACCAATCAATTTATGAATGAAAAAAAATATTATTTGAAATAATGAAATAATTTTAATAATATTAAAAATGTATAATTATTTAATGAAAATCAGAAAAATATAGATAGAACAAATTCGCATTCAAAATACACGCCAACAATGTCAACAGCTGATTGGGATGGCTGCAAGATAATACGCAAAGTATTAAAGAGTAAGCAAAGTAATACTTTGCGCACTAGAGCGGAAAAGTGATTCTTTGCGTTCTGTAATCAGTTCAGGAATGGTCACTTTTAAAGGTAACTGTAGGAAAATACATTTTTTCATATCATAACTTTTTGAGATATGAGCGCCTAAAGTTTAAATTTTTGGGACAGAACATTTCAAATTCGGTAAGAGTTAAATCCATGAGATTTAGATGATAAATTCTTCACGGTATTGTTGATTGAATTAAATAAAAATCTTTTGAAAATATCAATTTTTGAGAAAGTTATACAATTTACCAAAAATAACTCAACTAAAACTTATTCTTGGTAATTTTTAGTAAATTGATATTCTCAGAGAATGTTTGTTTTATTTAATCAAAATTGCCATGAAAAATTCATCCTCTGAATCTCATGGATTTATCTCTCACCGAATTATAAATGTTCCGTCTCAAAAATTTAAACTTTAGGCGCTCAGACCACGGAAAAAAATGTTTTCCTGAAAAAACTATTTCATTTTGATAGCTTGATGATATACAAATATACAAATCAGTAGAAAGTTAATTTTTAGCGTTTGCACAGCCTTAACAGGCTTTTGTGCAACCGAAACAAAGAGATCGAAATGCAGTACTGTCGACTTAAATCTTGGATTTGCTTGATTAATAATTTGAATGAATTCAAGTCCATCAGTTAGAAATGAATGACGAGCCTTGTGCTACTAACCCAAGACAGACAACACAAAACAAGCAACGCTTAAAGACAACATGGGGTTACGAATAACCCCAACTTAAAATATCTAAAAATTAGTACTTGTACCATTTTTACACTTTTTTCATTATCAACCTTTCAAGTATCATCTTTTGATGTCTCTTACGCGATTTATCAAATTTTATCAACGAGATGAATATGAATAATTCAAAATAACCGAATGGGCCACCAAATTCGATACTTATTGCAGTAGCTCAAAAATACACATAATTTTCTATTTTATTGTGATGATTTGTATCCAATCTGTGAAAAAAAAACATATTTATTATGTGTCGATAAACTATAAATATCAATTTAGAAAGGTCGCAATTCAAAAAAAGTTAATAAACCAAGATAATAAAAGAAGTGCGTTCGCGTTATATGCATTGATAATAATTGCTAGGAAACATGGATTCAACTAAAGTAAAATGGGTGAAATGATGGAGAATCTTCAAAAATATTATTTAACTTGGATAGAAAATTATAATAATACTACATTAATGAAGATAATAAGGCAAACACAGGTTTAGAATCTGTTGAAGAATCTAATTCTTCAGCATTCTAATTTGAGCTTGCTGAAGAATCTAATTGTGAATATAGATGAATGATGTGCTCTTATGATATCTTTAAACACTCTTTACTAATATTAACATCGAGTTTGAGCATATTTCTACTATTAGTTTGAAATTTGGTTTGTCTACATCAATAATACTCGAAGATAAGCAATATTTTCTAGCGAAGCTCAAATGAATCAACTATACACTAAAGACAACAGGGGTTACGCGTAACCCCAAGGCATTTTTCCCCCACTTCTGACCGACTTACAGATTCTGAATCACGTGTGCAGGAAGTAGATGTACTAGTTAGAGAATACAAAAAACCCAGATCTACAAGTTTACTGCAGCCAAGGTAACAACAGAAAATATAATGGTCTGGTGTGATGCGTAACCGCTGTTGTCTAGGGCTAATTGAAGTGATGATGATGATTATCATTATTATTATTATTATTATTATTATTATTATTATTAAACGAGAATCCAAATTAAATGCTGTAGTTCACCCTACTTCTGCTACTGCAAATATTGGCATTTGGGTAAACAGCTAGATGGAAATTCGATGATCGCTACTATTCAAAAAGTATTTGTCAGCCCGGGAATCGAACCCAGTACCTCCTAATTGCCGGTCAGGAATGCTTACCCTTACACCAAACTGACAATCTCTGGATAGCAGCGCTCATTTTATACGAAGCCATAGCGGCCAGCCAGTCTACAGATGGAAATTACTGAGATATTGCAATTATTCAAATGTTAATGAATTAGAGCCAGTTGCACGTACGTCTGTTAAACAAAGACATTAACGATGATTAACAAATCAGCGTTAGTTTTACGGATTCATTTCGGTTCCACAAAGATCGGTTAGTTTTAATTTAACCGACAGATGCTATTATTCTGAACAAATGGCACAAAATTGAGGTTATGTTATTGAATCGGTGATCATTCATTAGGCATGCGCCATAAAAAATGTGCTGTCTGTCGCCAGTGTAAAGTGCTATCTGCAGACGAACCAGATCGAAAACTAACCTCAAAAATCAGAATATAATTTTGAATGCTAGTATCAGCTGAATACACTTCTTTATTTTATTAACAGATGAAATTCTTGCATTGCTCATACTTTGAATTTTTTAGTTTTTGTTTTACCAAAAACTAACTGTAAGACAGCTATCAGTAGCTACATCAGTAGCTATCAGTAGCTATGTGTACCTACATCATCAGTAGGTACCTAATCGGCGCTAGTTGGATTTAATTCCCCGTGAATGGTCTGTTAAAAATCTTTTACGTCGATTAGTTTAACCGGCGTTATTTTCCGATTTTTACCTTTGTGCAACCAAGTTTTCTTCATTTCAGCTAATCGCCGTTAAAATGGTGCCAACTAATCAGAATTAAAATTTTTTACGCCGGTTAGTTTAATCGGCGTTTTCGCTTGAAATTTCTGTTTTGTACAACCAAAATGCATCGGTTAGCGCTAATCTCGATTAAAGTATAGCATTTAATCGTGATTAAACGTTAACCGACGTATGTGCAACTGGGGGTTGATGTGTTGATTAGCACTAACTGATAGACAGGTGGGATGGCTGATCGTTGTCGTTATCGTTGTCGTTTTCGTGGTCATAGGTTGGACTCGACTTGTACATGTCATAGTCGCCACTATTCGACTCCTGCTTCATGTCTGCCCCTCCCTCCCCCTCGCCCTCGCTGTTGAACATCTCCTTTCTGAATTCGGTGATCAGCTCTCTGCCACCGCCGCCACGCTCCAGCTGTCTTCCCTGCAATCACATGCATATCATCACACTTTCGCCAAAATCTCAAACCATCTTTTCCAATTAACAATACAAACGTTCGAAAAATTTATCCTATTGTCATGAACCAGAAGGTTTGACAAACCCCCAAACATCAGTTTCTTCTTTAAGAAGAGAAATAATTTTTTTCAACTATAAAAACTAAAAGCTGATCAGACAGTTTTGGCTGACAGAGTAAGGACGCTGAGGAGAGGTAGAAGTGGGGCTAGCATTCTAGTCTCCCCTCCAGCCAGCTAGTGGAAAAAGCTTCCCACTTTTCTTCTGAATAATTTCACACACTTTTCCATCGCCTACCTCCAGAGACAGACCGAGCTGACCCGTAGCTGGACATCCCCTGGTTTTCCATTCAGACCATGGCAACTTAGGATGGACATCAACTGTATAACGGTATCGTTCCAATTTCAATTTATTTTTTATATTGTTTTATTTTTTAGAATTTCCAAATTAATTATGCCTTGAATCATGTTTTTTAAACTGTCATATAACTTGTTCAAATTAAAAACACAATAATAAAATATTCCAACACAATTCTGATTAGTTTTGTAAAATCATTAGAACACGTTTATTTTAATTTTTCAAATTGATTAAATTCCATAACCTTTCTCAATTGTTTTGTATTAAAATAGATACAGCATAACTAATTTTATAAAACCAAAATATGTGAAAATTCATATTAATTCTCACAGAAATTTCTTCATTCCAATAAAATAAATCTGACTCCTAAAAAAATGTTTTCCTTTCAAATTCCGAAAAAACATTTAGTTGATAATATTAAAAAAAACAACTGCTTTTGCTCTACCATCAAATGCTACGCAACAACAATTTTACAGTGTTCCCGTCTGGGAACTGGTGGATCGCCTCCTTTTTTTCAAAGGTTTTTAATGTGGTAATTGAAATGATTGATTTCTCTATGTTTGCTCAATTAGTTGTTTCATTCGAGGGGTAAGTCGTACACATGAGTCATTACTTGTTTCAATTCCTTCCTTAAAGATTTTTGAACATGTTTGATTAAATAATTACTTTTACAAAACAGGTCATCAATCATTTATTACAATGATACCAGTGTTCAATCATTTAATGTTGCAATATTATATTAAGCGAGCAATTTCTGTTTATAAAACGGCTCTAACGATTCTCACGAAATTTGGAACAGAGTAGGTTTATGATATGAAAATTCGATTGCACTAGGTCTCAACCCTGGGATAACTCGCTGAAGGACATTAAAAGGATAAATACGTCCTTGGAAAAGCAGCTGGAAATTTTGTCGTCTGTCGATACCGTAATGGAAGTAAGTGAACGAGTGCATGTGTGGGATCATTCAGCTGATCTCACGAGAAGCAAAATTCAGCAAAAAAACTTATTTTTGTTTATTTCTCTTTTTTTTTAGAAAACATGTTCACTTCAGAAAGTCCAAAATAGTAACTATAATATGCTGTTAGTGTAGAATAGTACATAGTATATTAGCAAACATTGAAGCAAACATAGTATTTTATTCTGAATGGAAATCATAGTAAATCTATTTGTAATTGATGATGTGTTTGTTTTTTGAAGTGTGAATGAATTCTTATTTTGATGAGTGATAGTAGCTTAACGTAGATTTTGATTTGGTCTGTATTTAGTATAAATTAGAAAAGGTGCAGTTTTGGGCATAAGCCTGTTGTGCCTCCTCATATACTGTAAAAATAATTGTATGACTGAAAAAATGAATAAATAAATATAAACTATAAATTCAATCTTTCGTTACAAATTTTCTATGCTTTTACACTCCAGAGCAAAGCATGGTCCCCGATATTTTATTGATAAACAGAACACAATTCTTTAAAATGATTGGGGAAGGACTAACAGCCACAACCCAAAACTGTTTCCTCCCCCAATTTTGTTTTATACACTATAAATAGTCCAAAATTGGGTTATGTTCCTTACACTTGAATGCAGGTCCAATTTTCAGTCCAAACATTTGAAAAAAGAAAAGTTCTAATTTAGATTGTTTACAAACCAAATTGAATAACAAAATAACATTCACTGATCACTTATACTGTACAATAATGATTAACTTTGAAAATTATGATATAGGCTATTCTAATTTAGAATGATATACCATGTCATGTCAACAAATCAGATTATTTTGATCAAGTCGATTAAAATTTCTCGTGAGATAATCTGATTGATTCAACAGCTGAACATAATTTTGTCTCTCTCCCACATAGGCACTCGCAAATTCTGTTATCGACAGACGACAAAATTGTCATCTGTTTTTCCAAGGATGAATAATTATTATCTTTTTCATGTCCTTCAACGAATTTTCCAAGGGATGAAACCTAGTGCATTTGAATGTTTATATCATAAACCTACTATGTTCCAAATTTCGTGGAAATAGTTAGAGACGTTTTCGAGATCCATTGAACATAAATATATAACCATATATATATGAGTAAAGTTACCTAGATACGTTATATTTATCGTGAGTAACCATATAACCATATGATTAAACAAATATATACAGAAATTGATCGCTTAATATAATAGGATTTTGCAGTTTTAAGTGATTAGTGAGTGTTATTTTGTTATTCAATTTGGTTTGTAAACAATCCCAATTAGAACTTTTCTGTTTTCAAATGTTTGAACTGAAAATTGGACCTGAATTCAAGTGTATGGAACATAACCTACTTTTTGGACTATTTACAGTGTATAAATCAAAATTCGGGGAAGAACAGTTTTGGGCTGTGCCTGTTAGTCCTACCCCAATCATCTTAAAGAATTGTGTTCTGTTTGTAAATAAATAACGAGCGGAGCTCGGTGCCCCGATATTCACAATAAATGGCAAATGATTAATAATATTACAAACTAATTAGAATAAAGGAAGATTTTTTTATTAGAGATTCCAGTTTAACAATTTGCTAGAATATAATTACTATTATAGGCCTAATAATTATTTCAAATGTCCATTGGAAGCTATATAAATAGAACTAAGGACTTCTACTACTGCAAATATTGACCGAAGTAAATAGCAGGAAGAAATTTAAAGAATGAAACTGTCCAAAAATTGCGCCCAGACCGGGAATTGAACCCATACTCTCTCTTGCCGGAGGAGCGGCAACCCCTATTAGTCCATTCAATATAGACATAAAAAAGGGGGTGTGCTTGCAATATATATTGTGTTCTGATTTTTTAAATATATTATTTGTATACATGAGAGAAGTCCAGAACCAATTTCTTCATGGAAAATTCCTTGTACTAGATACAGAGTGGCCCAAAACCTCGTATTTTCGATTCATTTTCCAGTTTTCAGCTATTTCCGCCAAATCCGTTAATCGGACAGAAAAAATTGCTCTCAAGTTATCTCCTCCTTGTATCTAGCACAAGGAATTTTTTTGCAAGCACCAATGTATATTGAGTAGGTTTGTGATTTTGTATTCATTTTTTTTCAAATAAGTTTTTAATTTATTGTGATTCATTTAAAGTATTACGTCTACGGTATTTAGATTAGACAGTTCTTAGTTTAGACAGTTCTTTTTCTATATACCGTGATTACGTCAACCTTCAAAATTCAACATTTTCAAATCATTATTCCTGGACCGAAAATCATGTGACGAAGCAGTGTGTGATTTCATAACCTCAGCCTTTAGACAACATTAACATTTTATCAAAATTTATGGAGAGAAATAGTACAGGCTCAGCCTAGTTTTTCCTCCAGTGTCATGATTATATTATGATCATAGTGTTTTGTACAATGAATGAATAAATAAATAAATAAATATTATAGTGACTGAACTATATTTATATAGCTTCCATTGGATATTTGAAATAATTATTGTACAGCCAAATAGAAAAATTTGCAAGAGAAGAATTTACTTAATCCTGGGACAATAGATTTACATGATATGTGATTGTTTCACTGCAATATCTCTTTTGAAAATTTAAATGATAAGCAAATGGAAGATAAATTATATTGGAAAAAGTATTTTCGGAAACGAAAGAGTGCCTAAATCCAAAGATTTTCATTTACTTAATTTTCAGCAGTGGCACCGAATACTGAAAAGCATTAAAATGTTGGCACACAATTCTGTAATAGTATTTTACGTCACATGGACGGGAAGGGCCCTTTTGCAGGGCAAGAATGATGCTTCTAGACGAGGCTTTGCCCGAGACTAGAATTTCATTTGAGCACTGCAAAAGACATTCACGTCCAAGTAATGTACACTATTTTTTGTCATAATAATCTAAAGAAGAAAAATTGAGAAATATGAAACATTACCTGCCTGTGCTGAATTTACTACATGCATTCTATAAACATAACCTAGTTTACAAATTCCGAATTTCTTGATTGTAGTTGACAAAACTTCCACCAGGAGCGTTAAAAGGCGGTATTTTGTACCAGTTTTGCTGTTCCTATTTTGGAACTAGGAAACATACTCGACTGTAAAGAAAATATAATGGTTTCATTACAGTAGAGTATGCTGTAATGAGAATCATACGTTTATTTGTTCTACAATCAGCTATTTACCGGCTTAATTTCATGCATGTAAAACAGCTGAAATTGAATGACTATGACAAAAATAGCTTTGTATGTGTTTTGTAGTTTAGGAACCAGTTGTCATCATTCAACTATAGTAATAGAGAAGAAATGAATAAAGTTGACTCACATGCATGGACTGGGAATCCGATAGACGGCTGTCCTCATTCGATAACTCTTCCATCACAACAATATTTTGGTCCTCGTCTTCAGAGTCACTCACTGCTTCTCCGAAAATATCGTGTTCGGCTAGAAAATTTAGGAACAAATCAATTAATTGATGCAATGAAACATAAAAATAATACCAGTAATCGTACTTACAAAGTAAATACTACAAGATGAGATTTGGAGCTTTCTTTTGATATTAAAATCTATATTATTTAATTGTTTTCAATTAATAAATTTGAATTTCTAGTGGAAAAGATTGAGCATGGAAATCTCTACAATTAATGTCCAGTAACATTTTCACCTGATATTGAAAATAAGCTCGAAATTCCAAAAATTATGATTATTAAAATGCAAACTCAATGAGAGAGGCAACTGTTGATTCTATTAAATCATGATATTCTCCTCAGGAAGATGGAAAGGGTTGGAATAAGAGGACTGGTACATAAGTGGTTTGCATCGTATCTGGAAGAAAGGCATCAATATGTTTTCCTCAATGGTCAAAAAAATTCACTGAGGAAAATTAATAGTGGAGTACCACAAGGTTCGGTCCTTGGCCAATATTGTTTCTTATCTTCATTAATGATCTGTACTCTTCATCATTCAAGGAGAGTTTACAGCTTTTGCGGATGATACGGCCCTAACCTACGGTGAAAAAACAACTCAATTGCTGATGGAGAATGTTACTTACGATGTTAAAATGCTGTCATTGTGGTTCACGTGTAATAGGCTAAGTCTGAATATTGAAAAGTCTGTAATTGTTAATTTTTCACTGTCTCAAGGTTTTCAAATGCTCACTCCCATTAAATATCATTCAATTGATTGTCAGGGGCGGCTAATGATTGTCCTTGTAGCAGTTTTCCACAAACGGATGTTGTAAGATATTTAGGTTTAATGGTCGATGAAAAGCTCAGTTTTAAGCAGCACATCCTATCTCTCAAAAACTATTTATACATGTTCATGCGCAAATTCTATTTTTTGAGATCTCTGTGTCCATTGAGTGTCATGAGGCAGATTTATTTTGCATTTGTGCACTCCAGACTAAACTATGCTATTACTTGTTGGGGTAGTACTTATCATACTCATGTGAAGCCGCTATCTGGATTACAGAAGTCTTTTGTAAGAATAATGATGAAGAAAACAAGATTGCATGAATCCCTTCCTCTCTTTTTAAATTTAAATATTCTGCCACTTAGATATATGTACGTTTTTAGAGTTTTGCAGATGTTCTTTAATAGGAGTGGCAATGCTGGCGCAGTTGTGGATACTATTCGATCTTCATCACGACATGGTAATAGAGCTCAATTGCCAAGACCAAGATCCACCATGTTCCAAAAATCTTTCTTGTTCTTAGGTCCAAAATTCTTCAATAATTTGCCTGACAATGTAAGATCTTGCCAATCGTACCCCTTGTACAGTAGATTGATCAGAGAGTGGCTATTCGTCTTCTTCCGGAGGCGGTCGAAGCTATGTTTTTTGTTGTTCAGTGAGAGATCACATTTCTCAAATTCTAAAAGTTATTTTAATTACTATTTTCTCTGTTGTTAGCTTTCATCTTATTCTTTATTTGTTGTATGACTTTTATTTTTGTTTCTCAATGCCTTTTTTTTCATTTCCTAGTTATAATTACTGGATACATTATGTAAGGAAATCGATAAACAAAATGATTTTTTTACTATAAGAGAGTTTCTAGGGTCTGCAGCAACTCCTCCATGCGTACAGGGAAGCTTCCTTGCATGAGAGTATTTATTGTCAAGAGAATTAATGTATATAATATTCATAATTGTATTATTTTTATTATTATTAGTTTATGCAATCTAAATTCAAAATTTATAGTTTTCATGTTTATTTTGGAACAAAATTTTATGAAAATTGTACACGTGAAATTCTAACCTTATCTAATCTTATCTTGTCGCCTATAAATTTGGAGGAAAAATAGCACAAGGACTACCTTATTATTTTTTCTTTCAATGTCATAAAAAAAAATTCCAAAAATTATGATTATTAAAATGCAAACTCAATGAGAGAGGAAACTGTTGATTCTATTAAATCACTAGCTGGCCCGGCGAACTTCGTACCGCCAAATGTAAATGCATCTTATGACAAACTTTAGCTGGATGCACACCTGAGGAGGCGCGATGCGGCATTTTGCATCCAGGTATTTCTTGCTTATTGGTTTGAATGGGAGAACTCACACACACACACACACTGAATCGGGCATGGCAAGGAACGGTGTGATAAGGCAATCTCCATAAGATCAACACTTTGTATCACCAAGCCGGGCCTCCTCAGGTGTGCTTAGCCTTAGCTTAATCTGATGCACTACATTTTTATGAAAATTATCCAACAATCAGTATTTACATATATATCTCAATATGAACTTCCTAGTGCTTAGTTGTTCAACAGTTTGTATTTTTATATATAGTTGAATGCAGCTTGCTGGGAAATTGAATGGTATATCTCCTTGCTGCTGATTTTCCCGTGCATATTCTAAATTTACAGCATTTCGAGTTCTACGACCCAAGTTTAGACGTCGTTCGTACCGCGGCATTATTATTAGAATTGAAATTTTGTAAATCAGTTGAAAGTAAATAGAAAAACAGATCTACCGCCAGCTGTTGGATGACGCAATGATTATAACAGCTGATTTTTATTTTTGTGTGTGGCTAGCTCACAAATCTTCTCCCATCCTATTAAACGAGCAATTTCTGTTTATATGTTTACATTTCTGTATATAACCGGATCTCGAAAACGGCTCTAACGGTTCTCACGAAATTTGGAACAAAGTAGGTTTATGATATGAAAATTCGATTGCATTAAGTCTCAACCCTGAGATAACTCATTGAAGGACATTAAAAGGATAAATACGTCCTTGGAAAAGCAGCTGAAATTTTTGTCATCTGTCGATACCATAATGGAAGTGAGTGACCGAGTGCATGTGTGGGTTATTCCTCAGCTGATCTCACGAGAAGAATAATCCAGCAAGAAAAACTTAATTTTGTTTATTTCTCTTTTTTTTTAGAAAACATGTTTACTTCAGAAAGACCAAAATGTAGATGCTGTTAGCGTAGAATAGTACATAGTACATTAACAAATATTGTAGCAAACATAGTATATCATTCTAAATTGAATTCATAGTATATCTATTTGTAATTGATGATGTGTTATTTTGATTAGTTATAGTAGCTTAACCTAGATTTTGATTTGGAATGTAGTATAAATTTGAAAAGGGACAGTTTTGGCCATAAGCCTGTTGTGTCTCCTCATATAACTGTAAAATAATTGTAGCCTAAGACTGAAAAATGAATAAATACGGTAAATATAAACTATAAATTAAATCTTTCTTTACAAATTTACAATGCTTTTACACTCCAGACCGAAGCTCGGTCCCCCGATATTAAGGATTACATGTAAACTTTGAAGGACTGTAGGAAAAAAGAGTCCTGAAGTCAAAATTTGATAGGCCATAAGCCTGCTCCTGAACATAACAAACACAACTAAAAAATCATCAAATTCGGGGCACACATAAAAAAATTATCGTATGTCAAAATTTGAGGCTCCATTTTTACAGTGTGTGTGTGTGTGTGTGTGGTGTGTGTGTGTGTGTGTGTGGTGTGTGTGTGTGTTGTGTGTGTGTGTGTGTTGTGTGTGTGTGTGTGGGGGGGGTGTATGTGTGTGTATGCTTGTTTCTACTGACCGACATCGACATTGTTCTCGGCGGAGATTGATGTGGTTTCGGTGTTGTGCGCAATGCCATGCGCAATGGGCTCCTCTTTGATGGCCAATCCGCTAGCCGCTTTCTTCTCTTCCTCCTCACTGATCACCTCCCAACGCACATTCACCGCCTCCGTGTCTCCGCGCAACAGTCGTTTCACCTACACAACCAATACATTTACATTCATAACCATTAGGTTAGGTTAGGAAACAGCCGTTTTCCTACACAGCCACCCTTCCATCACTTCTAATTTTAACACAAAAGGCCAACAACATTCACATTCATATAGTGAGTTCCACATTATAATGGCAGTGGAGAAAGGTAGGAGAACAACATTGCCGATCTTCAGTCTTGTCAATACCTTCTATAGACGGTAGCTGATACAGGTTTATTGATTTAATATTAACTGTTCATTCTCATTCAAAATAATCAATTATATTTTATTAAGCAAGTAAATATATTTTTCAATAATTTAATAATGAATTTTCATAATTAAGATGAAATATTTTGTCAATTAATTATCAATTCTACATTGTTAAAAGACGATCTGGCAACAGAGCACAGCGAGAAAGAGATAGTGCTATCCGCTTTGTTGAATGATAGACAAGGATAGCAATTGTTCCCACACAGGGTAACACATTTAGAAAATAGGAAACAATATTGTATTTGCTTTTTGGGATTTATTTGATTGTTTATCTATTTTTTGAATTAAGATATTTTGAATTTTGCGTCGATGTAAAAAAAAATTCCATTGCCAATCAAACACTGCCATTATAACGTGGACTTCACTATAGTTTATCAAACTGTTGCAAATATCACTCCAATGAGGAAAAATTGTAGACGATTTATCAAGCTTCATTTTTTTAATAGTTAGTCATGTTGCTGGGTGATAAACCATTCTATATACCATAAACTATCTTAAATAAACCAAGGTTATACTTATACCCAACTAATCTAGTTTTCCTGGATTTTGATGTTTCTGAACATTGAAGCCATGAGTGAAACAATAACACAATGAATTCGAGCGGTACCACGTGCAATGCTTCAGAGAAGTATGGCCAACTTCTCACAACGTCTACAGGAGTGTATGGACAAAAACGGACAGCATTTAACACATGTTATTTTTCGTACATAATCAATGTTTCAATTTTTTCCCCTTTAATTTTTATAATAGCAACATTCAAGATACACACTAAAAAAATAAATTTTGAGTTTCGTTCAAAAACAAGTGTGTAAGTGTTATTTCAAATCATCCATACCTCCCTGCTCAACCCTTTGCAAGTCTAATAGGGGCCTTTAGCCTACAGTCGCATACCTCTTTCTCGATTTCCGGTGCCTCCACATACTTCTTTTTAAGTGTTTTCCGAAATCGTCTCTTGCGTACATTCTTGAGCGGGGGAGTGATGCCATGCGGATACAGATATTTCTTTTCTACTTTGTTGGGGTCTTTCTTCTTATGCTTTTGCGGTGATTCTTCGTCGGTTGTCGTTTGATCATCTTCTTCTTTGCATATCATTATCTGAAATAGAACAACAACACATTTTTACTATTCACACAAAAAGCTGTCTACTGCTGCTTTGATGGACTTGACACTGAGGAGCGACACATCATTTTATGGCGCATGCGCTTTGTATTCAATCAATCAATAATTATGTGAGTATAAACAATCAATCAATAATTAACATTATAAATAAATGTTATTCAAATCAACACAATATACACAAAAGGAATCAAAACACAAAAAAAATTCACAATCAAAAATAAATTTCTAATAAAACACCAAAACAGACTTCATGCTGAGGTGTGCTGAAAAGAAAGAAAGGTACCTAGCCAACTATGGTATAAAGGTAAGGAATGAAGGGTGAAGAGGAGAAGAAAAGGGAAGAATTAGAGGAGAAAGTGAGAAAAAAGAGAAAAAAATGTGCAAAATTTGTAAGCGAGTCTACTTTCAACAAATGTATCTAAAAGAAATGGCCTTGCAAACAGTAGTTTGAGCAGAAATCTCGAGATTCATACGTCGATATGGAAGAAAAAGTTACTGTATGTCCAGGTTTTCATTTCTAGTTTAGTTTTTCTACTAATCTTAGTCCGGAATAAGGTTTCGGACTTTGTCCGAGAAGGTTTCGGACTTTGTCTTTTAGTGATTATATAGACAAATCATAAACCGCTGCCGGAGAGGGTGGTGGTGGGGATGGAAGAGGTGTAGGGTGGAGAAGACCTGGTTTGGCATTGGAGATAAAAAAATTATAGTCTATGTTACAGATAACTCAACTATTAAATCAATAACTATTTTAGTTGTGGACAATATTTATCATCATAAAAATCAATCAACTAAATCAACAACTATTTTAGTTATAGACAATATTTAACATCATGAAAATTTCATTATTCTCAAATTTCTTTTATTCAGAACTAGCTTACCCGGCGAACTTCGTACCGCCAAAAAGTCGATGTATCTCATGTCACACTTGACTTTATTTGGTGTATCATGAAATTTATCTGACAATCAATATTTTCATTTACATCTCAATACGGACTTACTATGTGCTTAGTCATGCAGCATTTATTATTCCGGAAACATATTCGTCTCAATCAATTGGTAGTAATATCTATTAGTAAAGTTTTGAATTAAAAAGAAAAAATAGATAGGTTAAAGCACTGTTTCAAAGATGAATTCAATGTTTTCATAGTTGTTGATTGTCATTGTTCAGGAAATATGCGTTGTACGATGAATTATATAGAATTCCATATTCTTTCCATCTTCCATTTTAGGATGAATATAAGCTACGCTAAATAAAAAAAAACATGTAAATTAGTCTGTCATTCTTCAGTAATTATTAATGAATGCAGTATGAACAACTCTCTTTCATGAGGTGAATAATGTTTTTTCAACATTTTCCAATTTCTTAATGATAGGGGAGTGATAATTAGCTGTATAGGTCTTATAAGGAGCTATTATCTACAGATGGTACCAATCAACTACACTAACTTCAACTCCAAACTACCGTTTTAATACCAGTTTTTACACCTATCACAGAGTGACGTGTTTATTATACAAATGGTAACTTTAGATGCTAAATCATATTATCAAATATTATATTGAATCATGATCATCTTTCCGTTCTTCAGTGGCCACTCGGCCGAAAATTTCGGAAAACATAGGTCTGTAAAATGAATTGATAAATAATTATTATTAGCCCTATCAAGCACAACAGAAAAGGACATTTTTCCGGGTGACATTCACATTATCACGAATTTCAGTTAATCACGTTTGGCAATGTGATACGCATTTAAGAGCTTAAATATCTCTAGTTATGAACATATTTGTACACTTGGAGCACAATGAATAATATTATTCTTGTCGATTTCACTTTCCATAACAAACTGCTTGTTAATGATCGCTTTTCAATATAGTCCGGCCGCGAACAAATCCCGTGTTTTATGGTGTTTTAGTCACCCCCGCCGCCAACCATTCAAATAATCTCACTCGCCACTCCTACTACTACCCAGGCTGCTAACTAACTGTAAAGACCATAATGGGGGTGAAAACCAGCGTTGAAGATGGTCATGGCGTCCGAGAGTGTTCCACAAATGTGAGAAGTAGGCCTACTGTTTGATTAAAGAGTAAAGCAAATCTTTAATTCAAACATCTTTCTTTATTTCCTATACTCTAATAATTTACTAATTGAAAGAGTTTGAGAACGAACTTGCAACTAAATTCAATCCCACTAAAAATGTTACACTGCGTCAAAAACATAACCAACAAACAAGCAAGGAATTGATCGAACCAGTCATTTGACCGTGTTCAAATAATTTGATAGCCCGTTCGGCGGCAGTCAAACTTAGCCATTGGTTTGACCGTGGTTGTTGACCGTAGCTTAGAATTACTTGAGCAAATATCAGAATCATATGTAGCCAATAGCAAGACAGCTAACATGTTAACCAACTTCAGAAAAGTACAGCTACGAGAATTGACCATGTTCACATTTGAACGAAGGAGTTTTGATCAATTCCGAGGTTGGTGGAACAGGTGTGTATTTGAACGAACAGTCAAATTTTGACTATGGTCTAACTGATCATGGCTAGGCTATATATTTGATCAAGGTTGGTGAAACCGGGCATTAGTGTTTCTGTACAAATACAGTTATAATCAGCTGATACTAAGCGAAATGCGCGCGCGTGTTCGTGGCTCTCAAGTCTGTTCGCAGCTTATGATACCAACCAACAATCGATAGTGAGATTTACTTCATAATTTCAGCATTCCTTATAAATAGCATAAGATATCTCAAAATGTTGGCAGTTTATAGTTAATCTCAATATAGTCCTCTATAAGGCTAGGCACACACCAGTTAGTCAAGACAAGACAACACAAGACATGATCAGACACGTTTAGTCACAATACTTCACATAGTTGCTTATGAAGACATGTCTAATTGCAATGACTAATCAGTGTGAGTTGCGTCATAAGCAACTATATGAAGTATTGTGACTGAACATGTCTTGTCTTGTCTTGACTAACTGGTGTGCGCCTAGCCTAAATGTGTCGTCTGTTATGTCACTAATAACTGTCTTATGTTGAATTATACTACACTATAGAATTGATTGATATTAATTTTAATTATATTATTTTTCTGTAGATTGATAGGCATTATCGCTCTTCTTCTACAAATGGGTGAAATTTATAATGGTAGATGATTCTAAAAATCATTGTCTTGTATGTATGTGCGAGCTTGCACTCAATCATCTTCATTACATCGTACTTATATTTATAAATCTTTCTTCTTCCCAACTCCTTTTCCTAGACCTACTAAATCTTCAACTATATCAAGTTATAAATTAGATAATCTTACTTATAACACTTTGTATTTGAATCCTATTCGCGGACAAAGTCCAGTAACATACTGTACTTTTTGTGAGTTTTGTTAATATTTTGTATGCATTTCGAGTGAATAAAATTGATTTGATTTGTTCGTGTTTTGAATTACAGTACATTCAAATAGGTCAAAATCTGTGAGAAAAGCCACAATGATTTGAATTGTCAGAATTATGATAAAATAATATGTTTAACAATACAAATACTATAAGAATTTACCTGACAAATGTCTGCCGTTTTATAAAAGCTCTTGTTATCAATCGTTTTCAACGATTCAACTATGGTTGGCAAGTCGAGAACCTGTGTAACAAAATTAAATTCAATTTAGCTGATTAAAAATATACGAAAATCACTTTAGAATGGAAAAGATAGCATGAAAATACAATAACAATTTGCAATTTTAATAACAATAATATACAGTGAGGTCCACGTTATAATGACAGTGTTTGATTAGAAATGGTACTGCTATCCTTGACTATCATTCAACAAAGCGGATAGCGCTATCTCTTTCTCGCTTTGCTCTGTTGTTAGATTGTTTTTTAACTATGTAGAATTAGAAATTAATTGACGAAATTTCTTGCTTGATAAAATATAATTGATGATTTTAAATGAGAATGAACAGTTAATATTAAATCAATAAACCTGTATCAGCTACCGTCTATAGAAGGCATTGACAAGACTGGAGATCGACAACGTTGTTCTCCTACCTTTCTCTACCTTTCTCCACTGCCATTATAACGTGGACCTCACTATAGTGATAAAATTATTTTTTTAAATGCATTGGTCTTTAATATACTGGGTGGGTGAAGAGTCCGAGAACGGCTTAATATCTCATACACAACGGTGATTTGACGGTGGGTGTGATTGGGGATCCTACTAAAATTGAAAATACTACTTTATTATGGCTTCAAAAATCTGGTCCGCCATCTTGGATCCATCATATTGAATGCAACTTTGTTTTTTTTAATTGGAAGGTGGTGTGGTCATGTGATACATGATTTCGATACGGAATTTCAAGAAAAAATGAATGGCGAAAACCGCATATCGATATCTCAAACCGTTTTGAAGATATTCACATTATTAATCAATACTATTCAAAAGCAGAAAGGAAAGAAAAAAGTATGTGAACGGCTTAGTATCTCATACAAATAATGTGATTTCAAGGTGGGTGTCATTGGGGATCCTTTTAAAATTGAAAATACTACTTTACTATTACTTCAAAAATCTGCTCCGCCATTTTGAATGCAACTTTATTTTTTTAAATGGGAAGGTGGTCATGTGATACATGATTTCAATACGGAATTTCAAGACAAAATGAACGACGAAAACCGCACATCGATATCTCAAACCGTTTTGAAGATATTCACATTATTAATCAATACCACTTATGGTTATCTATTTCATTTCTGATTTGAAGGTATTGATTTATATAGTGAATATCTTCCAAACTGTACAAGATAAGGATGTGCGGTTTCGCCATTAGTTTTGCCATGAAAAGTTGTATTCAAAATGGCGGACCAGATTTTTGAAGTCATAGTAAAGTAGTATTTACAATTTTAAAAGGATCCCCAATCACACTCACCTTGAAATCACATTATTTTTATGAGATAATAAGCCGTTCTCATACGTTTTTCTTCCCTTTCTGCTTTGAATAGTATTGATTAGATAGATAGATAAAGAATTTATTGATACTCATAACAAAAAGCACAATTATGATTCCAAAGCAATAACAAAAATTCAATTGGCATGGCACATGCCGTCAGCCAAAGTTGGTAGTTTATCTGTATCATATCATATCAATTTTTTGATAAGCTGATTTCTCGAATCAGTTCTAAAATTATTTCGGGCAACATCATATCGATACTCTATCTCTATGCATTTAAACGCTCTGAATGGAAGCTATCAATGTTAGAAAAGAAAAATTCATCATTCTAAACGGCAGCAAGACTTCTCAAGTCATTTACCCAATAAATACATTTAGTTTGATTTGCATGTACAAAAATGAGAAAGAGAGACAAAAAATACATGTATACAACTATATCTCTAATTACATAAATTACAAGAATTCTACGGTACTATAAATGTCACGGGATATAACCCTCATGTTGTTCTTAGTAATTGAACTCTGAAACCAATTGCTCCCGATACTTCAAAGCCTCGTCAATATAGCCCACCAATCTTCTCCAGTTTTCACCATTCAGGTATCTCAGTATAGTTTCCTCTTCTATATATAATCCAGAGACCGAACCATTTCATCCGAAACTCTGCCAGTGCTGTGCATCGACCCAACAAGTGGCATGTCTCCTCTATCTCCCTGCTATGCTATTGCAAAGTAAACATATATAGTTGTTGTCATTCCTATCTACACTGAAATTCAAAGGTAACACGGACCCTCTCACTCTGAATATCAAACTGATAGAACGTCTCTTATTTTCGTCATTAAATATAATCTCTTTGTATTGTATGCGACGTTCTTAGTCTCTGATACATTGAGTGGAACTGCGAAGTTGAGGCCCTATTCCACCAAGTTTCTATTAGTCTGTCACGTATCCGTTCAATAGTAATTTCACATCCTCCATGAACTCGGCTGGGTCACTGGATCAATCCAGTCCATATTGTATTGCATATACAAATGTTTCCAATCCTTGTACCATCCACATTTGCTTTGCGCCATCAATCTTGTTATTCTTCCTGTGAATCTGAACTCAGGTAGGTTTATAGTATTTACTATAATATACTTCACATTCACTGTCAAAGTATCTAGCCATAACACGCACTCCCCACTCTCCAGATATAATATAATTATAATTAGGTGTGTTCATTGGTAAGGAAAGCAGACTTTTAAGAAAGTATCTATGAAAGCATTCAAGTTGCTCTCTCTGTTGGTAAAAAAGTAAATTCGTATGGCTTTTGTTGGTGGGGAGTCCCTTGCAGGAAGGTCCCACCGCCTGAATATATAATTTAAGCCGTCAATGGGCTTTACGCCTGTCATACTTCAGCCGGGACCGACAGTTTAACGTGCCCATCCGATAACACGGGAGTGATCTGGTTAAAAAACTTTTGGTATTGAGAGGGTTTGAACCCGGGATCTCTATGCTGCTACGCAAGCACTCTATCCACTACACCACGGATCACTCTCTGTTGGTACCCCCATACCTCAGCGGCATATCTAACCGTGGCAGAATTGATAGCAGAAATATCAGCAATGAGCTCATTCAATAGGGAACACCCGATAGACTTTCTAAACAGACTAGAAGAAAAACGTACTCATGTAATAACAAAATACAAAATAGATGGAGTGTCAGGAGAATTGCTAACAAATTTAATATATCAACTTAACGCAACACTAGTGAACACCTTTGTACATGTTGTCCATCCCACGCTAGGATCCCACTTGCAGGTGCTTCAAATTCAAAATCTAGATGATGCCAGAAGCAAATTAATAAATGATTGCAGCATTGTACTGAACCAACTGAAAATAAACAGAACTGAAAATAGATTTTTCAAGCTTCAAATACATTTAGAACCCCAAACTATAAGAGTAGTTATCAATCACAAAGCAGACAGAACAGAAACACCCAAAAAATTTCAAAGCAGACAACATCGATTCCAAAACAGAGTTTTTATCAACCGCACTTGCAACAACAGAGCTTCTATTCGCCACCAACTAGCTCCCAGCCTCACAACTTTCAACAAAATTTTTCAAGTCCCAACTTTCAACAACAAAGAAATTTTCAACAACAAGGTTTCCAACCACATCTTCCAGAACAACAAAATTTCCAACAACGCTTCCCACAACAACAAAACAGTAATTTCAAACCAAGTACTCCGATGACTAACTCATGCGCACACAGCAAACGGATCCAGTACAAAAATTGAGGAATTATAAGTCTCCATATGAAGTCAACTATCTGGAAGAGGACCACTTAGATTGCCAGAGTAGTGAGTACACTCAGAACCCGATTCAAAATATGCAATCTCAACTTAACACTTTGAATGAATCGCTGAACAGACAAACCGACCATTTTTAGGGTCAGGCCCCCAATATGCAACGGACCCACCCAGCGATTCGACTTGAACATCCTTAATAAATCGCTTCCTTACTTTGTAGATCAGAAGGATAGGAAATGGCTAGTCGATACCGGATCTATAAAGAACTATGTACATCCTTCACTAGTCTCTCCTGGCGTAACTCGTCACAAAGAGGATTTTATTGTAAAAACTCCCGTTGGAGAAAGCACAGGGAATGAGTATGTGTTTTGTAATATAGAGCACATATTTTCTAAACCTCATAAGATAAAACTGTATATATTTGATTTTTCGTCCAAGTATGATATACTGCTTGGGAATGAAACCATGCGTGCATATAAATGCGATTAAACTTTGATAATAATAAGCTAGAATATAAGGAAGGAGAGAAGGATTAGTTATTTTTGTTCGATAATAAGAGTGTTAAATTGCAACCAGGCTACAATGTGATTTCGGTCCCTGTTAAGTCAGTCTCCGATATGACGTTAGGAATAATTAAAGAAGTAAATGCAGATGAATATAGAATTGAAGGACATGTTAATATTGATAGTAATGGATGTATGTGTTTATTGTTTTGAAGGGACGGATTCAAGGATCCAAAGGTTCAAAGAACCCCACACATCAACCGAAGCTTATTGTGTTCCCAAGTAGTATATTAGAGCAAATCAATACCTATGTCCTTTACAAGAACCAGGGGTTTTTCCCTATACTAACATTCCATTCATCACCTGGTTGCAATCCTTGCCGCAATCCATTGTGATATGCTTGGCAGTCTCTTCAGACTGATTAGTCCTCGAGACCTACGTGAGTTCCACTCCTGGCTTTTTTGTAGGTCCTTCCGCTGAGAGAGGGGACGCCAAACTGCCTCTAGGGCGCCCGGCGCCCGGCCACATTCGACTCAGCCTCTTGACCCACATTTGTGCCTGGAGTTTCACCCATCTCTGGTCTCTTGGGTTTTTTTTGCCCTTCCGAAACTCTGCAGGGTCAAAAGCCTCACCTCTCCCAAGAAGTTTTACCTGAATGGCCGCCCTTCTTTGAGCAGTGGTGAGTTTTCGCCTCTCCTCCACAAACCTACGTGAGTTCCACTCCTGGCTCTTTTGTAGTTCCTTCCGCTGAGAGAGGGGACGCCGAACTGCCTCTAGGGCGCCGGCGCCCGGCCAACCTCGACTCAGCCTCTTGACCCACATTTATGCCTGGAGTTTAACCCATCTCTGGTCTCTTGGGTTTATCTTTTTGTCCCTCCGAAACTGCCCTGATGGAGCAGATCCCGTGGGTTTGAAGGCAAGGCAATTTCTGGAGTTACCTTGAGATCCATTTTAGTCGCCTCCTACGACAAGCATGGATGCTGTGGGTGAATTCTGGGTTTCAACACATTCTTGAGTACGATGATCGACTCAAAGCTCCCCCAACCCACAGGGGGCAATGTATGTGTTTAGTTTTCGCCCATGAACTTACGACCATTTGTCCTGAGCCAATGGAGGTTGAACAACTAGAAACTATAGTTGATTGTACAGATATAAATGATTCATGTAAATCGAAATTTTCTAAGCTTATAAATGACATTCCGAATCTTCTACGAACAGATCATATGAATGAGGAGGAAAGGGACAACATCTTGAAAATAGTAAAGTAGTATCCTGAAGTTGTAAAACCAGAAAACGAGATATCAAGTAGCAGGTACTTAATGAAACATAAGATAATTACTACAGATGAAAACCGAGTTTACACGAAAAATTACCGGCATCCCCAAATCTTCCGAGAAGATATTCGATTGGAAATAGACAAACTTTTAAGGAACAAAATTATTCAACACTCAAACTCTCCCTACAACTCCCCGATTTGGGTCGTACCCAAGAAACCGGATGCATCAGGACAACGAAAGATCAGAATGGTTGTAGATTTTCGAAAATTGAATAATAAGACTGTAGATGATAAGTATCCCTTACCCAACATTGAGGACTTATTTGGAAAGATAGGACGAGCTACTTATTTCTCTGCTATCGACTTAGAACAGCTTTTTATACTGAGAATGGTCACTATGAATTTCTACGCCTCCCCTTTGGACTGAAGAATTCACCCAGTGTCTTCCAGAAGTGTATGGACATGATTTTCGCGAAAATGGACAATGTTTTAATGTACATGGACGATATTATTGTTTTTTCTGACAACCTCACTGAACATTTGAAACACCTTAAATCAGTATTTGAAAAATTAAAAGAACACAACTTAAAAATCTAGCTTCATAAAACGGAATTTTTCAAGCGCGAACTGTAGTACTTAGGTCATATAATCTCGGAAAACGGAATACAACCAAACCCCATGAAAATAGACGCAGTGAAGAATTTCCCTTTACTTGTACTCCTAAAGAAGTTAAACAATTTTTAGGACTTACAGGATATTACCGAAAAATGATTAAAGATTATGCAAAGATAGCAAAGCCACTCACCACCGTTTCAGGTAAGGAAAAACCATTTAATCCACACGATAAGGACTTCCAAGCAGCATTTGAGAAATTGAAACTTATGTTACAAGATGGACCTATACTACAATTGCCTGATTTTTCTCGTCAGTTCATACTCACATGTTACGCGAGCAACTTTGCAATGGGAGCTGTTCTTTCTCAAATATTTGATGGGAAGGACCTACCAATCGCGTCTGCATCCCGTACTCTAACATGGAAGGAACTACTAGCAATCGTTTATGCCTGCAAACACTTTCGCCCTTATCTGTATGGAAGGAAATTCAAACGGACCACATACCCTTACAGTGGTTACACAATATCAAGGAACCCAATTCGAAACTAATTAGATGGAAACTCTATTTAGAAGAATTTGATTTCGACATCAAATAAGTGAAAGGCCGGACGAATTTCGTGGCCGACAGCTTATCTCGCATTCCAAGTCACCCTGTTAACATGCCTGGCAGCCCTCAACCTGGCCCCAGTAGATGCATTCAAGACGACTGACCTCTCACGATCAGCAGGAGTCGTACCCATCCGAATTCAGGATGCTTTAATCATCAACGGAACCTACACTTATGTGCATAACATCAACATTACAGCTTTACACAATGAACTTTCTAAACTTAGAAATTCAATACAATTGTTAAATAGAAAAGAAACCGATAAAACAAAAATTAAATTACTTCAATTACATCTCGATCAAGTTACCATGAAATTCGATCATATTTTGTTAAATAAATTTCGAATAAAACGAGGTCTTATTAATGGATCAGGTTCCGCTATTTTTTGTTCAACAGGAAATATGGATGCTGACGATAAAGCTAAATATGATGAGATTTTGACAAAAGTGCATTCCAACGAAATTAGTTTAGAACATGATCTTAAAAATCAAGTTTCAATAAAAAAATCTAATTAGCCGCTTTAACAATAGAATTTATGTAATCCACGCTAATATTTTGAAACTTAACAATTATTTTAATTCTGTCAACAGTAAATTTGATTCTGTAGAGCTGAATGAACAGCATCATATTTTGTTTGACACGCTAACAATAATTCACAATAGAATAGATGATATAGAAACTAGTTTGGAATTTTTGTAAACTTAACATAATTCATTCAAGTATCCTCACTTTTGACGAGATGGCGCGTGTCATCAGAGCTATTAAATTACAATTGATTTCCGATGAGCCTAAAGTGCTATGGCAATTAGGAAGTGTTCATTGTTCTATTCATAATGATCTTATTTCTTATTTTATTGAATTGCCACTTGAATCTAATTTGTATTTTATGCTGTCTTATCCTGTAAAAACGAACAATGAAATAATTACGATACATGTTAATCCAGCATTAGTTATTAAAGGTCATGAATTATTGTATCAAGGCTATTGCCAGTTATTGAATAATATTTATTATTGTAGAAATGCCACACAAGTTGTTAACAAGTGTGTAGAAGAATTATTGGTTAGTGATAAGAAATTAAATAGCTGTAGGACTTTAGTTATCAAAGGGTATAGTTCTTTTATTAAATATATTCCGATTATAAACCAATATTTAATGTTTAACATCAGCAAGAGTTCAATTGTTCACGGCTCAAGAAATATTGTAAAATATCCAAAATATATACAACTATTAGCCCTTGAAAAAGATGAAGCATTATTAAATTTTAGTAAACCTTATACATTTTGGGAAAGTAATGTTCTATATCCTACTGAAGTACTGACATATGAAAAAAAATAATCACTAATTTTACTTTTGACGAAATACATAAAGCGAATACTTATTTAGAGCCATTGAAGATTCTTGAAGATTTTGTAGATAGTAGCAGCTTATCAGAATATGTAGTTTATACAGGGTGATTCTTAAGTATTGTAAAATAATTTAATATGCCTACGTGATAGTAGAGGTAAAAATAAGAAAAAAAGTTCTCATAAACATATATCCATAAACGCTTTATTAGCGAGCTATACAGGATGAAAGATTTCGCCCGGAATTTGGTTCCTCTGGTGAAATACACCGATACTGAATTGTTTGGGGACTAGTTTTTGATAAACTTATGCTGGATTAATATGGAAAAATTTCTGAAAAATTAAATAAAACTAGTCTGGAAGCTGTAGTGTAAGTAGTTTTTGAGAAAAAAGTTTAAATATGCAAAAAATCTAAGTAGAAAAACACAGACTTCTACGTTTGATGCCCAATAACTTTCTTTAATGACCAGTAAACAAATAATTTTTTAAGTTGTGTAAACTAAATTTAAATAAAAGTTGAATAAAATGTATTCTTATGTAGTACATTATACCACGAAAATTTGCTGTTTTATGAGGAAAGAACTAATAACTCATAGGTTGTATCTGATTGCAAATAAAATATTCGGTTTTTTATGAAAAGTTTATTTTCATTTGAAAGTAAAATATCTAAATGACATTAAACTTATACTAAAAGACCAATGATGATGTTCAAAGTGACCTCCTTTGTTCTGAATGTATATGTTCAGACGTCTTCTTATCGATTGTCTGACCCGTTCAAATATTCCAGGAGTCTGCTTTATCATTTCCATTCCGTTCAAAATCCTTAATCGGAGTTCTTCAATGATATCAAGCGGAGTATTGTAAACTAAGGTTTTCAAGTGTCCCCAAAGATAAAAATCCAAAGGATTTAAGTCTGGTGACCTAGCGTGCCATGGTACTGGCCCACCTCGGCATTTCCATTGATTTGAAACGCTGTGATTCAATTGTTCACAAACAGCAACACTGAAGCGTGCTGGAGCTCCATCATGCATGATTCTCACAAAAGCAAAGTGAAATGGTTACATAAAATAACTGGTTAATAGATTAAACAAGAAACATAGCGCGGTTACAGTAGGCCTAACTTACAGTTTGTTATTTTGTTCAACAATGAGCTAAAATATTTCTGAAAAATTTTCAGCTGAAAATTTCTTTTAAATATTTTCTTATTTAAAACAAAATGAATCAGCTGTTCTTTGAATCCATGTTCTATTTGCAATCAGCTACAACCTGAGTTATTAGTTCTCTCCACATAAAACAGCAAATTTTCGTGGTGTAATGTACTACATAAGAATATATTATATTCAACTTTTATTTAAATTTAGTTTACACAACTTACATAATTATTTCCAGAATTAGATTCTCTACAATTTTTATTGCAAAAAAATTATTTGTTTACTGGTCATTAAAGAAAGTTATTGGGCATCAAACGTAGAAGTCTGTGTTTTTCTAATTAGATTTTTTACATATTTCAACTTTTTTCTCAAAAACTACTCACACTACAGCTTCCAGACTAGTTTTATTTAATTTTTCAGAAATTTTTCCATATTAATCCAGCATAAGTTCATCAAAAACTAGTCCCCAAACAATTCAGTATCGGTGTATTTCACCAGAGGAACTGTATTCCGGGCGAAATCTTTCACTCTGTATAGCTCGCTAATAAAGCGTTTATGGATATATATTTATGAGAACTTTTTTTCTTATTTTTACCTCTACTATCACGTATTGAATTATTTTACCATAATTAAGAATCACCCCGTATATTAATGGTGTGCTTAATACTTATGGTATATTTTACAAACTTGTGATTCCAGACAAGAAATCAGATACTGTTCAATTTCACTTAGAAAATTCCAAAATATTTCTTACACCCCAGCTACCCTTATTTATTTATTTGTTTGTTGATATAATTACAAATCATATGAATATGATCGGGATAGAACAACAACAAATTTTGATAAATAATAAAAAGGTGAGGACACCTTCATCTTAAGGGGGGAGGAGTTATATATACATAAGACAATAGATTTAGGAACTGTAGAGTAAGCACTTTATTAAAACCTCTGTAAGATTATTTCTCGTGTCATTTTTTTACCAATAGTCATGCTGCCATTATAGTCATGCTACGTGTTTTATTCGTTAAATAAATCTTTTTAAAAAGTGAGTTGCGCGTTCATTTATTTTATCTAATAATAGTGCGGATGTGAATGTAACACCTAAGTACTTGTAATCGTTGACTATTTCTATAGGCTCCTCTTCAAACCTCCACTTCTCATTCCTGCGCAATCTACCCCCCTTCCTGAACTCCATCATTTTCGACTTATCTCTATTGAATTGAATTGAATTGAATTATTTATTTTCGTAGAGAGCGAAGTTAGGGCGCAGTCGGCCCTCTCTTACACTTAACTCTCTATTACAAGATAACAATACAAAAAAAAATACAAATAATATAATAAAGAAAAAAAATATTACAAACAATATGAAAAAAAAACAAACAATATCAACTTATTTGAAATAATAACAAATTTTAAATAATTGTAAAGAGAAGAAAATAAATTAACTTGGAAAAAAAAAATATAACAATACTGATTAATAGTAGTGATACTTCATCACTGTAGTGAACAAAATAAAAAAAAACAGATCCTAATGTATACAAAATACAAAAACGACCACTATAGTGTTTGCTATACATTCCATTCCTACATATTATTATAAATCTTGAAGTGAATAAGTAAACCACATTTATATTTAATTTATTGTAAAAAAAAGACCATTAAGGAGCCAATTTCCAGATTCTACATACACACACACACACACACACACACACACACACACACACACCACACACACACACACACACACACACCACACACACACACACCACACCACACACACACACACACACACCACACCACACACACACACACACACCACACACACACCACACACACACACACCACACACACACACACACCACACCACACACACACACACCACACACACACACACACCCACACACACACACACACACACCCACACACACACACCACACACACACCACACACACACACACCACACCACACACACACACACACACACCACACACACACACACACACCACACACACACCACAACACACACACACACACACAACACCACACACACACACACACCACCACACACACACCACACCACACACACACACACACACACACACACCACACACACACACACACACACCACACACACACACCACACCACACACACACACCACACACACACACACCACACACACAACACACACACACACAACACACACACCACACACCACACACACACACACACAACACACACACACACACACACGTACAAAGAAGATATATTAATCAATACACAGTCGCTATAAGTCGCTCCAGCCAGCCCCCCTCACAAAGTTCATGACAGCCCCACTGAACTGGGATTGCCGCTGAATTGCCCTCACCTCCATTGGTAGCGAGTTCCACAGTCGGCAGGCAGTCACATGAAAAGACCTATTATAGACCACCGTACGATGCCTAGGCACACTCAACACAGACAAACTATTTCTAGTTCCACCTCTCCCAACCTCTCCCAGAAATCTAAATTTAAAACTCAAATAATCAGGGCTCTTATTGGCGATTAGTTTGAATAGAAACATAAGTATGCGGTAGGATCGAAACCTTTTGAGCCTGAGCACGTTAAGCTGAACAAAGTAGGGAGTGATATGTTCACCTCGATCTAGATTATTAACAAATCTTAAGCAATAATTTTGAGCTCTCTGAAGCCTATCAGACAGTGCCACAGTCATGTCATGGGTAACAGCGTCACAGTAGAGAAAGGTCGGAAAGATTAGGGTCTTTACCAGCATCAACCTTACCTGAAAAGGTAGAAAAGGGCTGATCTTCTTCAGAGAATGTATGCCAGCAAAGACCCTATTACAAGTGCTAGTAATGTGTTCGGTCCAGTCGAGATGTCTGTTCATTAAGACACCCAAGTTTTTTACTGTATTACAGTACTCCAACTGTTGGTCATTTATTGTCACAAAAGGTCCATTGGCATAGTCAAGGTTAGGTAAGCGTCTATTATGTCCTATTACTATTGCTTTTGATTATTTTCATTAATGTTTAAACCATGTTGTGATGTCCATTCCGTGATGCTGAGTAAGTCAAAGTTCATTTTGTTAACAGCGTTGTCAAAGTCGTCAATGTCAAAATGCAAGTAAATTTGCAGGTCGTCAGCATACATGTGATATTTAGTATTGGTCAGTCTGTCAGGTAAGTCATTAATGTATAAGCTGAATAACAGAGGGCCCAGCACCGATCCCTGTGGCACACCCCTATTGACCACTCGCCACCCAGATTGACCTCCATTTGCCAGTACACACTGCTGTCTATCTGCTAGATATGATCTAATCCACGCAATGCTGTTGGCTGAAAATCCCAGATTAATCAATTTTTCAAGAAGAAGAGGATGATATATTGAATTAAAGGCCTTACTCATATCAATCAGTACCATCAGAGTGAGCTGTCCATTATCCATAGCCAAGCGTATATCATCTGTTACACATAAAAGGGCACTCATAGTACTGTATCCCTTCCTGAAGCCTGATTGGAATTTATTGAGAAGGTTGAAAGTTGAAACATGACCATTAATTTGTTCATGTGCATATTTTTCAAGCCCCTTGGACATGACAGACAGCACTGCAACTGGACGATAATCAGATGGAGAGGAAGGATTGGAAGTTTTATTGAGAGGGATGATTTTGGAGGTTTTGAATTCAGTGGGGAAAACAGAAGAAATGAGTGAAGTGTTATAGAGATGTGTGATGAATGGAAGGGCAATAGGCAAAATAATTTAAATAAATTTCATTGGAAGCAAATCAGCACCAACAGCTTCACTCTTGATGGACAAGATTGCATTCAGTACATTGGCTTCAGTCTCCGCAGCAAAGTAGAACTCATCCTGCCTTCGAGCTGTCCTGTACTGGTCTGAATACTCTTGTGCCATATCCAATGTCCCTGGAATATCCACAAAGAAATCATTCAATTCATCAGGGCTGTGATTCAGTATCAACCTGTTCCTATCCTTGCCAACTCCGAGTTTCCTCAGTGTTCGCCATTTGGATGCAGTCGATCTAGCAGACCCAAGAGTGCTGCGGAAGTATCGGCACTTGGAGTTTCGAAGTTGCTGTTTGCAGTGATTCCTTGCTCTTTTATACTCGGCAAACAGCAGCGGGTCACGTGAGCGCCTGGAAAGTCTACATAATCTGTCTCGCTCCTTCATCAGCCGCCTGATCTCAGGACTAATCCATGGCGCCGGTACTCTTGTTACGCGCCTCACCTTAGGAGGTACAAACTTGTTGAATAGGTAATGTGTATACTCATAAAACATTGTCAGCATTACATTAACATCATTTGTAAAATAAAAAAAGTACCAGGGCAGACCAGACGCCTCTCTAAAAAGTTCAGGATAATTAATATTCCTGAAATCTCGATAATGAATCAATCTTGGCTCAGGCTTGGGAACTTTGATGGCATAGACACAGTAAATAAGGTCATGGTGGGACAATCCTGGAGCCGGCATCTGTCCATGTGTTCTGACCGCATCCTCCTCTGAAACAGCAATCAGATCCAACAGGGTGTGGGAGGCTGAGGTATGGTGAGTAGCCTGCAGAGGCAACAGGGATAAATTACAGGAGTTGAAAAGTACCAGGGCAGACCAGACGCCTCTCTAAAAAGTTCAGGATAATTAATATTCCTGAAATCTCGATAATGAATCAATCTTGGCTCAGGCTTGGGAACTTTGATGGCATAGACACAGTAAATAAGGTCATGGTGGGACAATCCTGGAGCCGGCATCTGTCCATGTGTTCTGACCGCATCCTCCTCTGAAACAGCAATCAGATCCAACAGGGTGTGGGAGGCTGAGGTATGGTGAGTAGCCTGCAGAGGCAACAGGGATAAATTACAGGAGTTGAAAATTGTCATTAATTGATTTTTTTCAGGTGAATTGTGTCTAAGTAAGTCCGTGTTAAAGTCACCCATGACTATGATATGACTATTCATTGTCAAGCGGCTATTCATTGTCAAGTTCCAGCGGCTACAATAATCCTTCAATCTGTCAATCATACTCTGCATTTTATGAACACTGTCGGTGAATATTACAAAGTCATCCGCATAAATAAGTGCGTTCATATCGTAACCTCCAATCCTTAGCCCTCCACCGATACATTCACAGATTTCATATGTAAATATGGATAATAAAATCGGGGACAACTAACAGCCCTGTTTTAAGCCGCTTTCAAACTGAATACCTTCTGTCAGCCCTTTCTAGCAACATACAGCAGATGATACATTATCTATCATACAAGCCTCTCATCATTTGGACAAACTTATTTGATACACCTATCTCTAATAATCTATAAAATAATGCTTCTCGATCAATCGAGTAGAAGGCAGATTTGAAATTGACGTAGAAACAGTATACTTTTCTATTCTTTTCTGACACAAAATATTTAATCAAATTAAATACAGAACATTAATGTTATCCACAGATGAGTATTCTTTTCTGAAGCCGGCTTGATTCTCCCTAATGGTGTTTGTATGCTTCACATATTTTTCCAGCCTATTCAATAAACATCCCAAAAAAATGTTATAAATTGAGTTTGTGAATGATATGGCTCTATAATTCTTGGGATCTCTCGAGTCCCCTTTCTTATGCAGTGGGAAAATCATTGACTTTTTGAAGGCATCTGGGGCTATACCTGCTTCGTAAACTTTATTAAAAAAAAGCTACACATCAACTGTTTATATGCTGCAGGTGCTATTTTATAAAACTCGCCAGAAATTCGATCTTCACCTGGAGCCTTTCCATTTCTCAATTTTTTCAATGATAAGTTGACTTCATTTATATCAATAGTCCTGTCCAGTAACTCATTTTTGCTGAAGGGCTCCGCGTACAACGTTGGGCCACTCGACCGTGAGGGATTATAAAATTCTTTATAATAATATACCCATTTCTTTGGCTTTATATTTACATTTTTGACTGTGTTTGATCCTTTAAATTCACGTACTAATTCCCAGAAATGTTTTGAGTCCCTTACTGACTTCAGTTTTGTTTTCACCTGCACCCAGTGAGCATTTTTCTTAATATTACAAGTTTCCTTGTACTCCTTAACCGCTGCCAAATAGTCTTTTTTAATTTGCGTGGAGTTGGTTCTCCTAAATATTTTCAGAAAGGAAACATCCTATTTATTATTTTTCGCACTTTCTGTCATACCAGGCGTTTTTCTTGAATTTATTATTCGTTTGATTGGACTCATTTTTGAAGTCAGTAGCGTCATATAAGCTCCCTCAACTTAATACTAGCTTCATTTATATTTTCTGGTAATAATACATTTCTACATCTGAGATCTAATTTTTCTATAAAACTATTTCCGTTTTTGCTACTCCAAAATAATTTTGGTGCTAATGGCAAACAACAATTATTATTCTCTAGAGGTTCACTAAATTCATAGTTAACGGTCAAACATAAGGGTAAATGATCCGAGAAGCTCGCTGGTATGACACTAAAATATTTTGCTGAACTTAAACTATCTAAACTAACACAACATAGGTCAATTACTGATGCTCCTCTATTATTGATAAATGTGAATTCTCCCAAAGCATCTCCCATTACTCTACCATTTGATACAACAAAATTGAACTCCTCACAAAGGTTTATAATTTTTCTCCCTTTACTATTTAACACTTTAACTTTAGATCTGCGCTCATAATCTCTATATCTGTGCTATCAATTGAGAGCTGAGTTGGCAAGCACTGCGCCTCTCCCACCCGGCCATTCATATCACCTACAATAATCATACTACTTGTATCATCACAGGAGACCAACAAATCATACAGAGCACAGTAATCAGATTCCCATTCACTCTCTAGACCTCCACTCAAATAAACTGCAAATATGCACAAATTATTTTCCAACATAAATAAGACTTCTCTTCCATTTGATTTTTCTATCCTTGGAGAGTTTTTCCACCTGTCCCTAAAGGCTATTAGTTGTCCCTTCTTAGCTCTACCAAATCTACTATCCCTTGTAGCAAACTCCCATGAGAAATATGTCCTTTCAAAAAATGTTCATAAATAATTTGCTCTCCTTCCTCTATGAAAGTTTCTAACAACACAAAGCATTCATATTCTCTCAAGAAATTAAATAGTTCAAAGTGACACTTACCCTTTAATCCTGCTATATTATAAACTGAAATGTTCAAGTCTTTTGTGTATTGTGAGCCTACAAGCTGGCCGACGGCATCACCTCAGGCCTCCTCATTCCTTTCTGCCGACACCATCACATTATTCACAGATCTGCGTAGTATACTATTGACAGTCTCTCCATCACATCCCAGCACTTGTTGCAGTTTATCCTCGCCACTGTGGGTGCCGCATTTCAGTTCGTTCTCATCCCATCGAAACGCCACGTTGCCGACTATTAGACGATCATGCTGCACAATCACTCGCTCATCCGGTTGCACTTTCCATATCTCTTTTTTCATTCCAAAGAAGCGAGATCTCACTCTCCTGGTTTCAAACGAGAAGTCTTTATGTACGATAAAACTTGTCTCTTTGAGTTTCTTAGTGTTTTTAAGTACGTGGTTAATATCAACGTCGTCTGGAAAATGTGCTATAAGAGGTCCTCCATTTCTCATCTTTCCCAATGTGTTTGCGCGATTCACCCATATATCCGGCCTTGCATTCAAGTACTCTACACAAAAGTTTTTAACAACTGTGACAGGGTTGGACACATTCAAATCGTACTTGAGTCCCTTGAAAATTAGATTATTCTTACGGCTTCTATCTTCTAACCCGACAATACACTATTTCCTACGGTTAGAGTTTTACCTGGCCTTTCAGTTCGGTATTCTCCTTTATTAAATTTTCTATAGTCAATTTCATAGCTGTTGAGTTCTCTTTCGTTGCTAGTTTATCGAATTTGAAATTAAAACTATTTATCAACCGACTTTCGAAGTCCTGCATGAATTTTTTAAACTCACTGTTCTCCATCGGATCCTTAGGGTTCACTGATTCAGTATTTTTCTTCTTACTTGTATGAATGTCCGTTTCTTTTGGCCGTTTTCGCTTTCCTGTAGATGATGGCGTTGGTGATGTTTCCTGCTGGTTCCCGGTGCCTCCTGATGTTCGCCAAAAATATTTATCAATACTCTTCTTGCTCATACCAAATAACTGATGCCAATTATACTATTTAATCAAATGAAATTGAATTGAGGTTAGAAACACAAAATTCTAAAGCCATTCAACAACGAAAACAACAAACTGATCGGAGCCTATCGGAGCAAGAGCAAAGCACGTTCGTTCACTTCGGTTAATATTGATTGATAGTATTGATTAATAATGTGAATACCTTCAAAACGGTTTGAGATATCGATATGCGGTTTTCGCCATTCATTTTTTATTGAAATTCCGTATCGAAATCATGTATTGCATGACCACCTTCCTATTTAAAAAAAACAAAGTTGCATTCAATATGACGGATCCAAGATGGCGGACCAGATTTTTGAAGCCATAATAAAGTAGTATTTTCAATTTGAGTAGGATCCCCGATAACACCCACCGTCAAATCACCGTTGTGTATGAGATATTAAGCCGTTCTCGGACTTTTCACCCACCCTGTGTGGGCAGTTGGAGGTTGGAGAAAATTACCCAAGTAATTCAAAATGCTTTCAATTGCTTTTCAGTAAAGTATAGATACTATACATTGATATTAAAAAAAGAAGCTCCACACCCACACATTCGGAAACTGCCGCGATATTCTCAAATAAGATTTCAAGTTTACTTGAGTAAGTGAAGTTTTAATTCGTATTCAAATAAGCCGACCAATTTCAGTTCAAGTTGACTTTTTGGGTGACCCAGAATAACGGGAACTTATTAAAATTCTATAAAACTAGGATTTGCCATTATAGAATTATTAATAACATCTATCACTTTATGGCAATTACTTCATTAATTTAAGATGGCTTCCTCCTGCATGAATACACTCTTTAAATCTGTATTGAGATTCCTGAACGAATGCTGCAACATTTCATTTGGGATATTGTCAATTTCATTAAGAATTGTCTGTTATAATTCAACCAAAGTTATTGGTCAAGTTGTGAAAACGTTTGATTTGAGATAGCTCCACAAACAGAAAATCGCAGGTGGACAGATCAATGGAACCAGGAAACGCAACCTAATTGTGAGATTACACGGATACTAAACAATACTCACTCGCACAGTTGCCATTGAATGCCCCACAGTGTGGATTTCGCTCGCATTTTGATCAATAATTTTGAGCTAATTGAAAATTAGAACAGAGAATTCAACATGAAATCCACAATATCCCAGATGAGATGTTGCAGCAATTAATGAGGTATCGTCAACACAGATTTGAGGCCAGGAGGAAGCCATCTAAATGAAATAATTGTCAAAAAGTGATAGATGTTATTAATAGTTCTTAAATGGCAAGTCTTGATCTTTACATTAGTTTGAATAAAATCATTTTTGTCCTTCCCAATTTTGTTTTATGGCGTTTTTAAAAGTTGCCGTTATTCTGGGTCACTCTGTAGTGGAGAACTCTGAATAGGGCCAAATGAGACTGAAAATTCACCTTTGCATGCATCAGCCAATGGTCGACCCGCACTTCTCCATAACGAATGTCATTTTCGAGTTTTATCGACAGCCTGTCCTTCAAGCTGGTCACTCCGCTTCTCAATGCCTCTCTCAGAGCTTTGGCCGGCTCCTAAAACAAATCAACAATTTACAACTAATGAAATCAACACTTTACTACTAACAACTAATTCAATTTATTGAGCGAGCGTAGTGAGTTCTCACTGATGAATAGAGCCACGGCCTCGAGTCTTTAACCGTTTATTTGACGATTACTTCGACTGCTTTCATCAATCAAATTGAAATTTGCAACACATATTCTTTGAACCAATAATACAGATTGAGTTGGTTAGCCAACGAAATCGACTTACTCCTTTGTCCTTTTTGGGGACATAACAAGATAACATTGAATTTTCATAAGAGAAAAATGTATTGATTTATCATGAGACAGCTGGATTACTAATTGCATGAAATTACCGTACTACAATTTTTTTCCATAAAAAAATCAACATTAAAGTTATCGTATACTAAACAATTCTAGGTTGTACCCAACCGATATGATTTCTAGTGACTTAATGGTTTAGTTTGATTCAAACATGATATGGTTTTTAGTTTTTAACTAAACGTCAATTAAATATAATAAAACGCCATTGAATACTTGATAAAATATAAATCCCATTAACCTTTATTTTTAAACTCAATAGCCAATAATCAATTATCATTCAAAGGCCACTTCTAAAAGATGCAGATGTGGTCCAATACGAAGATGCCTAGTTTTTCGGTGCGGACGAATAGAGGTTGAAATAAGCTTACTGCGCATGCCTGACGGAATTCCTAATTGCTAGACTCTTGACTCAAATGTATTATTATTAATTTGTTGCGTTTAGCCGCTTAAGTGAGCAGGGCTCTTGCAGCATGCAACACGTCAAGTTGTAGTATTATTCTATATGCTGGAGTTGCCTCTATCCCCTGATAGCTTCACAGCATTCACCCAATGTGTAGGGTACTCTTTCCAACAGCCTTTGAGTCAGAGTTCTTGAAAGAGTCTTAACATCTAAGTCTCTCCATGATGTGGAGAGCTGGTTGAAGAACCTTATTCCAGAATAACATGTTCCTTTCTCGAACAAAGTTGTTCTATGAACTGGGTAGATCATAAGATGGAATTCTTATTTCTTGTGCCATACGCATGTTGGGATCTGTTTGATTCAAATTTATGCCAGTTCTTTATAACAAACATAATTGCTTCCAAATAATAAAGGGTGGAACAGTCAGCACGTTCAAGTTCAAGAAAATCGGCTTGCAGGAATCGCGGCCAAAAGGATTAATACCACCAAGAGCACGAACTGCTTTATTTTGTATTAGGAAGATCTCCTGCAAATCTGTCACGTTGCTACCCCAAAAAAGAATACTATAACGAATAAGAGACAAAAAACATCCGTGATAGACTGAAAATTGAAATTGAAATTTATTCATAACACTGACAATTTACAAACAAAAGTAAATGAACTTAACAAATCAGTACAATAATTTAGAAAAAATAAAAAACTAAAATACATAATATAATATTATCTTCTAATTCTATTTATATAAATGAAAATAATTAAAAACTAACAAAAACATTATGTAGCGTCAGAGTTATGATTAAGGTACAATCCTAGGAAAATAAATTAAGAAGAATTTGAGGACATATACATTTTTATATTAATATATGAACTAAAGTCATAATATATTAATGAAAAAATAAAATAAAAATCCTGAGACAGAAAAATTGTTAGAACCCTAGGAAGCAATAGTAGAAATTCCCAAAATAATGTAAAAAAAGAATTCATGTGAAAAAGAACTCCTCAATCTCATCAAAATCAAAATTGAATAAAAAGTTCTTCAATTTCTTCAAAAAGGTTATCAGTGAGCCTGTGGATGTAATATGTAGAGGTAACTTATTAAAGGAATTTGGAGCACTGTAATCGTAAAACCGTTTGAAGGCTTCACATGAAGGGTTTGCAAGAACAACCAAATTTCTGTCTCTCAATCTGTTTGAGAAAGGCATTCCCTGTAATCTGACCACTTCTTAAAAAGAATATTCTCAAGACCCTGAAAATATATAAATGCCTTAAAGGCAATATATCCAAGGCCTGGAAGTAGGAAAATGAATGAGCTCTCCTATGTAATGATGTCATCATTCTAATCAATCTTTTTGGTGCAATAAGTATAGAGTTTAAATTTGTTTCATATGCACCCCCCAAACAGCTTAGCCCATATTGAAGCTTGCTATTTGCAATAGCGAAATAAACAGATCTCAGAATTTTTCTAGGGCAAATGAATTTCAATAAATAAAATTTACGAAGCATCATATTCATGTGCTTTTTGAGTGATAGGATGTGAACCTTCCAATTGCAGTTCTCATCAAGCTCTAAACCAAGATATTTGATATTTTGAACTTGATCTATCTTTACACAAGATGTACAGAATTCATTATGATTAGATAGGCAGACACCACACTTGAATAGTACGGGAACCTGCAGGATGGGCTTTGATCTCAAAGAGAAACGAACAAATTTGGTTTTAGTACTCAGAGCTAACCTATGCACTGAGAACCAAATTTTTATCCAATTTAAGTCACTTTGCATCTTAGAAGTTGCCGTATCAATTTCTTTTTCACAATATAGCAGAGCCGTATCATCCGCAAAACAAGTAACTGTTACACTCAGATTACTTGCGCATAATTTATTTATATACACCAGGAATAAAATTGGTCCTAATACCGAGCCCTGGGGTACCCCACATGGGATGGTCAAATAAGAGCTCAGAACATTCTTAACCCGAACACACTGGCTTCTGCCCACCAAGAAACTTTTGAACCAGTTTAAAGCAATGCCTCTTATTCCAGCCTCCCTCAATATATGCAAAAGAATGTTATGGTCCACAGAGTCAAAAGCTTTAGTTATATCAATGAACAGGCCCAATACATTCAAGTTTTTGTTTAGCCCATTGAATATTCCTGAACAGAAAGATAACAATGCATCCTCAGTACATTTCTTCTCAATAAAGCCATATTGGTTCTCACTCAGAAAATTATTTAAATTGAAAATTTTTTGAATTCTTGCTTTAACTATTTTTTCTATAATTTTCGAGAACACAGGTAATAGTGAAATAGGCCTATAATTTTTCAAATCCATGCAATAACCTTTTTTAAATAATGGGATGACTACCGCTCTCTTCAAGTATGCGGGAAATTTACCACTTTCAAAACTTAGATTGATCAAATGAGCTAGCACAGGAAAGTTTAACCATAAACGCTGATATACCATCAATTCCAGATGCTTTATTTTGATTCAATTGAGAAATTATTCGTTTTACCTCATCTACACAAGTTGGGAAAAAGAAAAAGGAGTTTTGCACAGAAAGTGGAGGGAACATTTTATTAAAATCAGAAGGGTTCATATTGCTAGAGTCATCGCTTTGATCAATAAGCTTTTCTACAATTGTGACGAAAAAAATCCTCAGCCACTTCAAGCGGTTGCTGAACAGTCAAATGTCCTAATTGAATCAAGGGCATTTTTCTTATTATTCGCTGTACCCAAAACTTTATTAATTGTATCCCATTGTTTTCGTGGGTTATTTTTATTCATATCAAACAAATTATGGTAGTATTGGTTCTTCCTATTTGCCATATCCTGCTTCAATTTAAATGCAAAAATATCAAATTCTCTTTTCAATCTAAAATTTAGTGGATTTTTCTTTACTTTATACAACCGATTTCTATGATGCTGTCTCTTACATAGCTCAACCGTCATCCAGGGTTTCAAAATCTTGACATTATTTATTTTATTTAATTTACTACTGTAATATTACATTTTTTCTCGATTAAAATCGAATCTTCAATTCGAGATCTATAAAACTTGATAGTAAATATCAGAGTAATCGATATGCGGACAACTTTTTAACTGAGAATTTATCGTAAATAATTGTGTTGCACATTCCATGGTATCACTGAAACTGAGTAACAGAATTAACAGATAAATAGATCATTATAAATATGGAGGATATATATATATATATATATATATATATATATATATATATATATAAATTTAAAATAACAGTTTCGAAATAAAGTTTTATTGAGAACAAATGTAAAATGTAAATTCTAAACTTGTAATTTATAATTTTTTTGGAATTTAATATCGGTGACGTGTTCATGACGTTGACACTGATTTTGAGGTGGGGCTTTGCTTTGTACTTGTTAGGCTCTCTCTAAAAAAATGGTGGCTGGCTATGTGTTCTGGTTTTGTGTTCTCTGAATATTTTTCTGTTTAAGTGAATTTTTAATGTTTTAAATTGAGTTTTGAACAGTTTTATGGTGTTCTAATTTTGTCTAAAATTGTTTTGTGTGTTTACAAGCCTATAGCCATTGTTTTTCAACTATATAAATGGATAAGTATTTAGCCTGTAATGATGTTAGATGCTTAAGTGTGTAAGGTATTATTTTATAGATTTGTGTTGTATATTGCCAAAATTCTTCTGAAGATTATAAGTTGGTTTGCTCTGAAAACTGGATTTCTCATTCATAAGCAATAGATCCATTCATAGTTTATCAAGAATCTACCATTTTGGAGCCGTTAACTTCCTTTAGGTTAATAGGTGTGAAATGCTATCCAACCTATTTAGGAGAAATTGGTAACACGGCAAATGGTACACCCTGGTGTGGGACTCAAACTACAAAATATATCCCTGGTTATGAAAAATTATTAGTAGGCTGATGTCTTGATAGTTTATGAATGGTATGCTGCTGAGTGAGAGGTCAGTTCTGGAGTGGTCAAGTTTTAATGAATAGATATCAGTGCATATTACAAAATGGCAAACATTAAAAATGATCTGAATCTTATAGCATTCCTAACACAAAAGTTTGATGAGCTAAATGCTAGATTTGATGAGCAAAATGCTAGATTTGATGAGCAAAATGCTAAGTTTGATAAGCAAAATGCTAAGATTGATAATTTGAAACAAGATCAAAGTGCTAGGTTTGATGATATGAAGCAAGAATCTGCTAGCATAAGACTAGAGCAGGTTAGTATAAACCTTCTATTAAAATATACACATGAAACATTGATTGATAATCATGAAGATGAAAGTAAATTGAAGCAGGATGATAGTAGTGTTGAGATACAAGATCAATTATTTCAAATTTCAGATAATGTAGGCCTAGTTACTGTTATTGAAAAAGTAAATCCTAGTGAGATAGTAGAATTGAGTAATGTAGTAGGTAGGGAGTTGTCTTTATTGAAAGTCAACAGTAAAGAAAGTAGTATTGCCAAATTGAAAGTTAGAAAACAGTAAATAAAGTGAATGTTTACATGAGACAGGTTTCTGTAGAGGTTAGGAGCAATGTAAACAAAATGAATCTTGCTTTGTATCAAGTTGATGAATTCAACTTTCAACTAAAAATTGAAAAAGTGTATGCAAAGCATTATCTAGTGAACATGACTGACTTTTGTAAGCAAAATGGCTTTGTTGAAACAAATGAACCCATGAATAAAATCATGTTCTTGAAGAAAACAAAGTACAAAGTCACCATTGATGTGTTAGTATTCAAAGGTTGTTTCAAGTTGCTTACTTACAAGATGATGACAGTGAATCACATGATGAAAGGGTATTCCCCGGCACTATGTTATGATTAGGAATCCTGTGTTATGCCGGGATTCAGAATAGCATAATCGCTACACAGTGTATGGTAAGAGTCCATAATTGTGTCTTTTTTCTTTCCTGTAGCCTATTTTTCTTGGCCCTTAATTATTTCAAATTTCGATTCTTTCCTGTCTTTGTGTAATGTTCAGTAAATTTCTTCTATGATGCATATCTTAACCAATCTTGTCCATAGTCATTTAAATTTGTATTTTTCTGAAATAATTTTGGAAGTTAAAATAGTAGCTTATTTTCCTAATCTTCAAATTGTTGATAAAACTTAACTTATCTAAAATCTATCTATTGTAGTGTAAATAATTGTTTGCTTGAATATTTTTTCATCATATATTACATATTTTAATTATGTCTATTTTTTGTCAGGTATCATATTAGGTAACTAGGTTTTTCAGAACAAATTATGTCCCATTTTCTCATCTTTCATTGCATATCGTGCCATAAGCCATATGTAATTAGGTTATAGTTTTCTTCTGGGCTTTTAACCCATTTTGCATTTTATATTTTTTTTTTTTTTTTGCTGTCCAATACTTTGGATTTTTGGTAGACAAGTAGGTGTGATTCTTTTAGAGGTGTGGGCGTGAACCGCACATGGCTGGACTCGATTATCTGACCTACTTGTTTGCGATATAAAAACCTTAAGACTGCAACATCAAATGTTTGTAAAAACTTTTGCATACTTTTGTTTTTGTGGTCCGATACTAGAGTCTGCTATCACATTGCCTTACAGACATCTAGGAACTCTCCACCCAGTCACAATAGTCAAAATATGTTTTCCTTCACCAGTTGTTTTTGTGGGAGTGATAGCTCACAGTAATAACAAATTAGAGTCATACTTGGAATCTACAAAATTCCATAGTAGTATATTTTATTAAATATACTTCCTTATGAAAGTTTAGAACTGACATGTAGGATAGGCTCTAATTAATCTTTCTCTTCCTTGTATTATTTAGGAAATTTATTTACTCAATTTTTCTTTTTCTCTCATTTGTATTTTTTAGGGAACTTATTTACCCATTATCCATCTTGATCGTATTGTAATCTTGAAATGGTTTGTACTTATTATACAGTCTTCAAATTCTGAAATTATTTAAAAAATAAATGGTTCAATTTAGAGCATGCTGAAATTTAATCTTATGTATAAATTCTTTTGTTATAATAATAAAACTTCAAAATTTGAAAGTATTAATGAATTGTGTCGCCATATATATGAGATGTTCAATATAAATGAAAGTTAACTTGAATAATGTTTTCATTAAATAAAAACGTATTGTCATATTATTAATTGAAATGAGTTAAAGGTTAAAATTTCACTAAAGTTTTTGTAATTGATGTCTTTTTCTAAATTTTAAAAACTGTTTGTTCTATAAATTTTGATATGATTGATTATCGTTTGAAATGAATGCTGGAGTGTATGTAGAATTTTTAGTGGGGTTTGTTGATTAGAATTTTGCTGGTAAGCTTATGTGATTGTTTTTTGAGATGGAAACCCATTATTGCCTAAAGAATAACAGAGGTTATGACTTAGAGAGGCAGTAATGAGATAATATTTTTTGTGTTGATTAGGCTACTTATGTTGATTGCCATAGATGCAAAATAATGATTAATAATGTTGATTGCCATAGATGCAGATGATTACTTATGAATATTGATTGCCTTTGAAGCAAAATATTATTGATGTTTTGAATGATTTCTTGTTTTCTGATTGATAGTAAAGTTTTGTCATGAAATGTAGTTTGTGTTTAGAACATTGAAAAGTCGAAATAAACTATAGTATCCAACAAACGATGATTAATAATATTGAATAATTTGCTTTTCATAAAATATTTGAACAGTGAATAAATGGGAATGAAATTATTTTTTTATTAAAATTTTGTAATTGATGTCTCCAAATTTCACAATTTATGTATTGTTGACTGTATAATAAGATGTTAACAAATTTCATTTTTATATTGATTATATACTTGTAAATAATTTTCATGTATATTAGATTGTATTGGTAGCCTAATCAAAATTTTCTTTTTAGTTTATAAGCATTTTAAGATAACAGGTACAGCGTGGACATTAACATTGAAATAATTATTACGTGAATCTCAAAATCAGCAACAAGTGAACGCCATGAAGAGTGTTAAGAACATTTGGGTGATTTTCGAACTAGTGTGACTCATTAATTGACTATCAATGCCAATATCTACACCAACAACTATGCTGATATCTACACCAATATCTACACCAATAACTACGCCAATATCTACACTGATGTCTACACCAATGTCTGTGCCAATGTCGAAGCCAATGCCTGCACAAATGTTGATGCCAATGTCTACATCAATGCCATCGCCAACAACTACGCCAATATCTACACCGATGTCTATGCCAATGCCTGCGCCAATGTTGATGTCAATGTCAATGCCAATAACTACACCGATGTCCACGCCAATGTCGATGCCAATGCCAACACCAATAACTACACCGATGTCCACGCCAATGTCGATGCCAATGCCAACACCAATAACTACGCCAATATCTACGCTGATGCATATGCCAATATCAACGCCAATATCTGCTCTGATGTCTACACCAATGCCAACGCCAATATCTGCATTGATGTCTATGCCGATGCCTGTGCTGATGCCAATGCCAATATCTATGTTGATGTCTATGTCGATGCCTGCGCTGAGCCAATGCCTGCGCCAATGTTGATGCCAATGCCTATGACAATGCCAACGCCGACACCAATGCATATGCCAATGACAATGCCAATGCCTATTGTTGACCATGTAACTCAAACTTCATCACTACCACATTACCTGGAGGTAATTGCCATCCATGTTCACATTCACAACTTTGAATTCAGAATAACAGTCACAGTATCATGAAAGAATTGATTCAAAAAATCCTCTCCTAAATTATTCCTGTATGCAGAACTCTAAACCTTGTAAGCTGAAAATATAAAAAAAACCAAACCTTACCTAAATTAATCCTCACCTAAGTTAATCCTGTATGCAGCGTCTATCTCTTTTCCAAAAAACAAATTACATTGTCATTTCAAGCCTGAAATGTACATTGTATAATTATATGATACAAAATTTACATGACTCTGTATCAAGTTTGGTATGCAGCCGTCTACTACAAACATGAGGCAATGCTAACTGAGATGTCACCTGTATTGAGTTTGGTATGCAGCCGTCTACTACAAGCATGAGGCAATACTAACTGAGATGTCACCTGTATCGAGTTTGGTATGCATCAGTCGACTACAAGTATCAGCCCAACACTACGAGTATTCGGATCAGCCCAACACTGATGTCATTACACTGGAGTCACACTTAACTGAGATTCATACTGAGTGCCTTAACAGACTGTTTTCCAAAATTTGCATCGATAAAATCAACCGCGTCAATAGTGAAAGAAATGAACATTTTTTGATTTATTGAAATTTTATGTGAAAATTAAATGTAACAATTCATCAATTCATTAAAAAAAAAATAATAATAATTTTTCTTATTCAACATACTAATTTTTTTTTTATGCAATAAAAAATTGAATTTTTCTATCTATTAAATTATGTGCAATTTCAAAAACTATTCTTTATATATATTAAACTTTATATTGACATATTTTCCTTAAATTATAAAACTAAATCAAAAGTAATTTTGATATTCTATACTTTGAAATATTGTTTGAAAATGCATAACAAATGCTATTGATGAATTTTTATAATAATTTTCAATATTATAGGTTGACATGTAATGTCTTTATAAAAAAAAATTGTTACTGTTCTCGAATTTAATTTCAACAATTTCCATTTGTTTCAATGTAATTTTTTCTTTAAATTTTTCAAACAGTAAAATTTTTTATGTCAAGAGGGGGGTATTTGTAATATTACAGTTTATCAACAATCTACCATTTTGGAGCCATTAACTTCCTTTAGGTTAATAGGTGTGAAATGCTATCCAACCTATTTAGGATAAATTGGTAGCACGGCACTACTCTCAATGGTGGCTTTATTTACTATTTCGTGAAATGTTTTTAAAAATATATCAAATCCATCAGACACATTCATTGTATTAAAAACTTCAGTCCAAACTGCATTTTTCAACAGATTAGAAAGCAAAGTCCTATCAATAGTTTTAGTTTTCTGATTTGTATAATAAAACGGTTTGACATTTGATAGAAAATAACTTGAATCCAAAAGGCAGATAGTTGCATCATGATCACTACTTTTCACTTTTCTCTTGTGAATTGAGTTCATTTTATCATCTCTCCTAACAAATTTCACTATGATACCAGCCGGACGATTTCTGCCTTGCATCTTTTTCAGGCGATGACAGACATCAATGTTCTCCTCGTTTTATATCTAAATCTAGAGCAGTAGGCCTATACACACACTTCTCACAAATTCATAGGTGTCTTCTCAGGTCGTTTCAGGAACACAAAATTTCAACAGTGTTCATTTGCGTATACTGTTCGACATAATCAACCCTATCCTCTAAATTCTTGACCTTTTTTTTAAATTCACATTTTCCTGCGTGAGACTTTCAATAACCTTCAAATACTCAGCAAGTTTACTCGATTGTTCCACAATCAATTTATTTTGGTCCTCAATTTTATTATGAGCGAACTCGAAAGATTTGTTGAACTGTTCTTCCATCCTTTTACGATCTTCTCGAGCCTCCTCCAGCATAAAAATGACGTGGGAGTGTTTAGCTTTGCCATCGTCGGCCGCCGATACTGCTGCCATGCTTTTCCTCTTAGACTCCGAGCATGTTGGGCAACGCCAAATTTGTTTTTGGGCTGATACATACTCGATATCCGTTTTGGACATATTTACACAGTTTCCATGACACGGTTTATTACAATCACTGCGAATAATTTTAGCATTACGTGTTGATACTGAATTTCTACAAACAGTGCACTCAGACATACTGTTAACATGGGAAAGCAAACTGAACGGGGGAAAATATTCACGTATTTCACAGAAAGATGTTTTGTCGAAAAAATTCACGTATTTCACTGAATTCACACCGGATTTTACTGAAAGATGTTTTGTCGAAGCGAGTCACCAGAAATAAACACTCCGATTGATTTGAACACAAAGTGACAAAGTTCAACTATTGATAAGGGAGCAACTGTCTCTACCGACCGACTCTTGCAACGTCTCAATCATCACTGACGAGTCTGAGCGCTTTCTTTTGATTGGAAGCACTTGCTATTGTTCTCACGGCAAAAAGAGCGTGCGATAATTTGTTCATCAGAACTCTAAAATGGTTATTCCACTTGAGACTACCTTGAAGCTCTACTACGAGAAATTTTGCTGATGAAACTGCATTGTACTTCACCCCCGTATCAAGAAACTATTCCTGGAAACCCACTTCTGAATGACTGCCAGGAGCAAACTTCATGACATTTGTCTTTTTTGAATTCAATTTCAAAAAATTACTGTTTAACCAGTGATGAAGCTGATTCAATACTTAGTTGTGACAAAAGGTCACAAAAACTCTTGACCTCAAAATATGTTATTTGTCATTTTAGCGTTTTGATGCTTTGGAGGGGGTGAATCGGTCCAAGGTTCAATTTTTGAGACTGTGACTATTATGTAACATGTAACACAAACATACATAGGCCTACATTGAATGTATAAGGAGGCAGTTGTTTTATACTGTATAAAATCTAAAATAACCAACCTTATTACAGATCAATTTCTCACAGACCATGAGATTAAAAGAGGCTTTATCTAGGCCTGCACATGAGAATCTGGACCTTTATTAAATTTTTCTTCCATATTGATTTATGAGGCTCAACCACAAGATTTCTGCCCAAACTATTGAATGGCATTGGGTACAATTTTTCAGTTATGAGTGGAATTATTTGCTTGCCTTTCTTCTACTCTTCCATTCTTTCTTTCTTTACTTAAATAAATGGATTATTGAATCTTTTCAATTACGGTACCATATCAAATTTGCCTCAAAATGACAGAGAAGATAGTTTCCGAGCGCCTCCCCACTGTAGCCAGCCGCCCCTGCCTGTCTATTACATGGTAGGCACAGTTGGCAAGGTAATTTTCAATTTTTCTCCTTGGGCTACATTCTATTCAACACACCCTCTCCATAAAGCCACGCCAATTATTGTATTTTGATTAAATTGTTTCTGTATTTTGGATTTTTATTGTTTTTGAATAAGTACAAAGTATATATAAAAAATAATGGCTGATCAATGGTCTTCGAAGCTGGCGTCAGATTTTTGTTGCAATTGATTAGCTTATAGACATTTGTTATTCTAATGTCAAACCTATATTTACAGTTTATATTTCGACTATAGTCTTATTTACATTTCTTGAAACAATTAAAGGCAAACTTATACTAAATCCTACTGAAATTGGCTTTCAATAAGCTTGCATAGGTTACGTATAAGACAAGCTGGTTACTTACCGGTATTTATAACGATAAAATTATAAGTTTTGGTGAATGTTTTGAGTACTTCAATAAATAAATACTAATTAAATAAATGGCAAAATACTGGCCAGCTTCAGTGTCATTCAGACTAAATACAATCAAATTTCACTGAGTACGCTATCTTATGTAGGTAATAATTTTGAGGATTGTGAAAGTCGACATTGAGTCTGAATAATTCGATATAAGCCTTCATGGAAGTTTTAAATTATAAATAACCCACTTCTAATTACCTCTGGCAAACGGAGAATAAACTGACTTTCCAATTCAACTGGACCTTCAGCTTCCTTACGACTTATTTCTGATTGACGATTCATCTTTCAGTAAAATTTTACAAGTGAAAACTGAAGCTGAAATGTATTATGAATGCTGCTAAAAAAATATGGAATGGATGTGTTAGCATAAACAAGCCCAATTTAGTGAAAAATTGCTACAATCACTAAACAGAGAAGAGATGAGTAAAAACAGAAATCACATAACCTAATTCTCATTCTCAAACATTTCGAATTCGAATAAAAAATTGACAAGCCATCTGATCCTAACTCAGCACCGTAATGCGCAAGCGTTGAAAACGGTACCAGTTCTTTGTGACGACGTTTACTGATCACTGATTGTAGTGTGGTCCACGTTATAATGGCAGAATTGATTGACAATAATCTTGCTATCCTTTTCTATCATTTAAAAAGCATATAGCGCCATTTATTTTTAGCTTTGCCAGTTTGCCAGTAATTTTTCTATTCTTACTTTTGACAGTGACTGTACAGATGTAAATAAACGATCTTCAGCTGCATTGTTTTTCTACAATCCAACAAAATACTTGACTAGACAAGTCGTATAATTATTGTTAAAAGGTTTGAATTAAAACTGTACTTGGTACAGTAGAGCACCTTTTTTATCAATTCCATGATAATTTGTGACTTCAAACAAATCAAAATTCAGCTTCTCTGCAGTACCACAGTAAAAATAAGTCATTCATAATAAGAGGTAGAAAAATATTTACTTCCTCAATGGCTATATGTAGCTGACAGAGCTATAGCCTATGTAGCTCAAATTTTATATAGCAGAGCTATATAGCTCTCAAGCTACATAATGTGAACATAGCTTGAGCTCTACTAGTCTTCAAACAGCTGGAGTCAGCCAAAAGTCAAGTGCGGAGGCTGCTCATTAACTGAAAAATGTTTTTCCAGTACATTGAGCCCTAATATCATGGAATAAAATCGAGGAATAGTTGAGAACTATAGTTTTTTTCAACTGTAGTTGAAAAACTCATATTCTCATTTCTACATGATTCTATTTTTCTATAGAGGTGTTTGTATTGTTTTTTTCCGACATCAATCAGCATTCTACATTATTTAATGCTCAGTTTTCAGTTTGCGCAGTTGGTCTGAGATCCCATTAACCTTTGTTGTCATATCAGACATCAGTAGTCCATGTATTTCTTATTTAATCACAACTTACTGATCATTTTTGTCATTAGTTATTTTAGTCAGGTATCGACACCTTCATAAAAGATGACATTCTGTCTATATTTACAGACAATAATTTTTCATATGGTCTTTGTTACTGTGGTGAGTGAACTTCAATAATGATTATCATAAATAATTAAATATAAGAGAAACATACCAATATATCATATTTTTATGTAGAACTATGAATATTTATCAACTTTTAAGAAAAATGTCTGATTATTTCATTAATTTATTCTTACAATAAGTACTAAATCATCAAAATGATTGAGAGAGGAAGAATAATGTAAACTTGTGCTATTCTTGAATTCTTTTCCCAAATTGAGATAAGGTTACACATAGTCCGAAATAGGCTGTCTTGTATTTCTTCACTTCACGAAATTTTTAGTCCTAAAATATTTTTGACCGAGTGAAGTGAGGTCTGAGATTCAATTCGACACTTTGGCATTTCTCTTTATTTTTATATTTATGTTCCGCATTTGAAGCGAAACGCGGCAATAGATTTTCATGAAATTTGACAGGTATGTTCCTTTTTGAATTTCGCGTCGACGTATGCATAAGGTTTTTCGAAATTTTGCATTCTAAGGATAATATAAGAGGGAAAGGAGTCTCCTTCTAACGCCAATATCACCATAAAAATCAGGCTATAGAAATATTTATCATAGATCAGCTGTCAAGTGGATTATCAATTGCATGCAATTGATATCACAATGTAACTTGGTAAAAAATTTCCTACCATATAATCTGGTTTTTGTTCAAATAACTACTATTGTGACCCATTATATGATAATCTGCTCTGTTTCGCGTATTATACTCATGAACATCTGAATTCTGGATCACACCACTCGTTTTCACATGCATTACAACTTCATATACATACAAAGATGGCACAGTTAATAGACCAAGCTTTTTAAATAAAGGCCTACAAGAGTCTAACCTATTCACTTTCTCTATACATCTGAGTGCCTTCTTTTGAATCTTAAACACCTGTCCATATTTTGTTGAGATGAATTACCCCATACTAAAATAGCATACCTAATATGAGATAGTATAAGTCCATGGTAAGCAGTTAACAGTAGTTTTTTATCATTCAGCCTAGCAAGCTGCCGCAGGACAAATACCCCAGATGATATCTTACATATCCTCTCAATGTAAGGATGCCATGTTAATTTCCTGTCCAATAAAATCCCAAGAATGCTACTTTCTCTTCTTGGTCTAATTCATTTTCCTCTACAAACACATTTATTTCTCTATCCTCTACTGAATTATATTTACTTTTGAATTGTAGGAATTGACATTTCTTACTATTATTGTTAATTGCCTTTGCTTCAAGAATTGGACAATTGACTGTACTCCAGTAAAAGCATTTATTTCTAGACTATCTAATAAATAATTGATAAGCGATGTGTCATCAGCAAACAACAGAGCTCTGTGATCTTTTAACTCTTTTGGTAATTGGTTCACATACAACAGAAACAGTAAGGGACCCAGAATTGAGCCTTGAGGTACTCCAGCCTGGACCTCCAGTTTTTGAGATTTAATTTTTACTATTTCATTCCATCCACCTTGGTAAGCTCAACACACTGTTTCTACCTATGAGATATGATTCAAACCATTTAGTTCTATACCATTCACACCTACAGTTTTTAGTATTTCCAATAATATTCTATGGTTCACACAATCAAAAGCTTTGGATAAATCAAGAAATATTGCGGCTGCCTTCTCACCTGAATCTATATATCTATTAGTCTTTCAACAAGGGATACTATTGCAGTCTTAGTAGATTTCCCTTTCTGGAACCCATGCTGTTCATCACATATGAAATTAATTTCTTCCAGGTGCATCAATAGCCTATTTAAAACTACTCTTTCAAAATTTTACTTATTACATTTAGAATACTAATGGGTCTATAATTTTCAACTCTTTCAGAATCACCGCTCTTGAAAATTGGCAAAATTTTTCCTGTTTCAGATCATCAGGGAAAATACCCTGCTCTAGTGAAGTATTAAGGAGATGCAATAAAGGGTCCAGTAATTCATTTTCACATTCTTTTAAAATTTTGCTTGAGACCCCATCCAATCCTACTGTTTTTTTGTTATTCAATTTTTTATTATTCTTGACACTCATCTCTTGATAATGGATGAAATTTAAATACCTTTTCAATTGGCTCAGCATTTAATGTAGTTGTATTATAAGTATTAGTGTTCAGTGACTTTTGGAGATTATATGCAACCTGTTGATAATACTTATTGAAAAAGTTACAAATGTCTATACTATCATCCATATAATTTCCATGTTCATCGATTATCCTAGGGACATTAGTAACTGTATCTTTTTGAGCTGCTCTCCTATTTCTATTAATTACCTCCCAAACAGCAGAGTTAAAATTGGTACTAGTTGTTAATATTTCAGCTGTTTTTCTTACACTTAGCTTTCCTCACTTCTTTTGCATAGTTTTTCTTTAGACATTTGTATTTGACTTCACTCGGAACATCCCTCACTAATTTAAATTCCTCATAAGCTTCCCTAACAATATTTCTTTGAGTAAGAATATCTTCAGTATCCATTCATCTACTTTGTTTAATTTACTTTTTACTTTGACTTTTTTTATTGGACACACCCTCTCCATAAAGCCACGCCAATTATTGTATTTTGATTAAATTGTTTCTGTATTTTGGATTTTTATTGTTTTTGAATAAGTACAAAGTATATATAAAAATAATGGCTGATCAATGGTCTTCGAAGCTGGCGTCAGATTTTTGTTGCAATTGATTAGCTTATAGACATTTGTTATTCTAATGTCAACCTATATTTACAGTTTATATTTCGACTATAGTCTTATTTACATTTCTTGAAACAATTAAAGGCAAACTTATACTAAATCCTACTGAAATTGGCTTTCAATAAGCTTGCATAGGTTACGTATAAGCAAGCTGGTTACTTATTTATAACGATAAAATTATAAGTTTTGGTGAATGTTTTGAGTACTTCAATAAATAAATACTAATTAAATAAATGGCAAAATACTGGCCAGCTTCAGTGTCATTCAGACTAAATACAATCAAATTTCACTGAGTACGCTATCTTATGTAGGTAATAATTTGGAGGATTGTGAAAGTCGACATTGAGTCTGAATAATTCGATATAAGCCTTCATGGAAGTTTTAAATTATAATAACCCACTTCTAATTACCTCTGGCAAACGGAGAATAAACTGACTTTCCAATTCAACTGGACCTTCAGCTTCCTTACGACTTATTTCTGATTGACGATTCATCTTTCAGTAAAATTTTACAAGTGAAAACTGAAGCTGAAATGTATTATGAATGCTGCTAAAAAAATATGGAATGGATGTGTTAGCATAAACAAGCCCAATTTAGTGAAAATTGCTACAATCACTAAACAGAGAAGAGATGAGTAAAAACAGAAATCACATAACCTAATTCTCATTCTCAAACATTTCGAATTCGAATAAAAAATTGACAAGCCATCTGATCCTAACTCAGCACCGTAATGCGCAAGCGTTGAAAACGGTACCAGTTCTTTGTGACGACGTTTACTGATCACTGATTGTAGTGTGGTCCACGTTATAATGGCAGAATTGATTGACAATAATCTTGCTATCCTTTTCTATCATTTAAAAAGCATATAGCGCCATTTATTTTTAGCTTTGCCAGTTTGCCAGTAATTTTTCTATTCTTACTTTTGACAGTGACTGTACAGATGTAAATAAACGATCTTCAGCTGCATGTTTTTCTACAATCCAACAAAATACTTGACTAGACAAGTCGTATAATTATTGTTAAAAGGTTTGAATTAAAACTGTACTTGGTACAGTAGAGCACCTTTTTTATCAATTCCATGATAATTTGTGACTTCAAACAAATCAAAATTCAGCTTCTCTGCAGTACCACAGTAAAAATAAGTCATTCATAATAAGAGGTAGAAAATATTTACTTCCTCAATGGCTATATGTAGCTGACAGAGCTATAGCCTATGTAGCTCAAATTTTATATAGCAGAGCTATATAGCTCTCAAGCTACATAATGTGAACATAGCTTGAGCTCTACTAGTCTTCAAACAGCTGGAGTCAGCCAAAAGTCAAGTGCGGAGGCTGCTCATTAACTGAAAAATGTTTTTCCAGTACATTGAGCCCTAATATCATGGAATAAAATCGAGGAATAGTTGAGAACTATAGTTTTTTCAACTGTAGTTGAAAAACTCATATTCTCATTTCTACATGATTCTATTTTTCTATAGAGGTGTTTTGTATTGGTTTTTTCCGACATCAATCAGCATTCTACATTATTTAATGCTCAGTTTTCAGTTTGCGCAGTTGGTCTGAGATCCCATTAACCTTTTGTTGTCATATCAGACATCAGTAGTCCATGTATTTCTTATTTAATCACAACTTACTGATCATTTTTGTCATTAGTTATTTTAGTCAGGTATCGACACCTTCATAAAAGATGACATTCTGTCTATATTTACAGACAATAATTTTTCATATGGTCTTTGTTACTGTGGTGAGTGAACTTCAATAATGATTATCATAAATAATTAAATATAAGAGAAACATACCAATATATCATATTTTTATGTAGAACTATGAATATTTATCAACTTTTAAGAAAAATGTCTGATTATTTCATTAATTTATTCTTACAATAAGTACTAAATCATCAAAATGATTGAGAGAGGAAGAATAATGTAAACTTGTGCTATTCTTGAATTCTTTTCCCAAATTGAGATAAGGTTACACATAGTCCGAAATAGGCTGTCTTGTATTTCTTCACTTCACGAAATTTTTAGTCCTAAAATATTTTTGACCGAGTGAAGTGAGGTCTGAGATTCAATTCGACACTTTGGCATTTCTCTTTATTTTTATATTTATGTTCCGCATTTGAAGCGAAACGCGGCAATAGATTTTCATGAAATTTGACAGGTATGTTCCTTTTTAAATTTCGCGTCGACGTATGCATAAGGTTTTTCGAAATTTTGCATTCTAAGGATAATACAAGAGGGAAAGGAGTCTCCTTCTAACGCCAATATCACCATAAAAATCAGACTATAGAAATATTTATCATAGATCAGCTGTCAAGTGGATTATCAATTGCATGCAATTGATATCACAATGTAACTTGGTAAAAAATCAGGTGTTGTGTGGACTATTAACTGCATGCCACCTCGCTTGCAATTTTTATGCACTATTGATTCCATGCAATTAATAACTAAAATAATATAGTATTGTCTCTCGACCTTTCTCTGCTTTCAACTCGGGCTGACCTATTGCATTCGTTGTTAGCATTTCTGATACACCAACTCCAACAGCAATTATCGTTTTCACACTGATATCTCATTGCCAACATGACATTCAGACAGGATTTACTCTGATGGACAGTATAAGAGGAGACTGTGGTTTTTAAATGCGCGAGGTCCACTGTTTACAGAACTACTAGTCACGAAGCAGATTTTCAAATTAAGATGCTTCAAAACAAAACATAGAAGGAATATCACAAATTAGTATCACACTAGAAGAAAAAAAATATTCACAAGTCGATTGTAATGATTTTGGAGAAACCGAAGAATAAACAAACTCAATTCTAAAACATTCTATTGAAAACATACCGTACATAATTATTATATATGTATATATATATACAGGATGTCCCAGATAAGGTGTAAACCCCGGCTACCATAGACTCTGCATGCAATTTGCAACAAAAAATGCTCAGTAAAATTTTCTCCTATCGACCTTCGTTTTCGAGATATATATCGATTTTTCGATATTTTTCAAGTAGGCGTACTTCCAGTCATTAAATCGTCAATATCTCAAGAACCATTGGTCTTGAGTCAATTTTAAGGACATTGTTGAAAAGAGGACAAAATTTCACATTGATTTGAGGTATAAAACATGCCAAAGTCAATTATTTAGTAATATTTTTTAGCGGTCAAAGTTGAAAAAGAGTGATTTTTGAAGTTTTTTTGAAAACTTCAGACACATTTTTCTCGATTTTTTTTCCACGGTACGAAATAATTTTTATAGTGCAAAAACTTCCTTTTTTGTTTATCTTTTGAATGAGACCAAATACAGGTGTCTAGCTCAAATCCTCGAATCAGAATTTCAGTTTAAATTCGATTTTCCTGTTCTCTGTGATGCAGAGTCTATGGTAGCCGGGGTTTACACCTTATCTGGGACATTCTGTATATATAGGGTGATTCATAATTATGGTAAAATAATTTAATACGTGATAGTAGAGGTAAAAATAAGGAAAAAAGTTCCTATAAACATATATCCAAAAACGCTTCATTAGCGAGCTATACAGGGTGAAGGATTTCGCCCGGAATTCAGTTCCTCTGGTGAAATACACCGATGCTGAATTAGTTGGGGACTAGTTTTTGAAAAACTTATGCTGGATTCATATGGAAAAATATCTGAAAAATTGAATAAAACTAGTCTGGAAGCTGTAGTGTGAGTAGTTTTTGAGAAAAAAGTTGAAATATGCAAAAAATCTAGGTAGAAAAACACAGACTTCTACGTTTGATGCCCAATAACTTTCTTCAATGACCAGTAAACAAATAATTTTTCACAGTAAAAATTGTAGAGAATTTAATTCTGAAAAGGATGATGTAAGCTGTGTAAACTATATTCAAATAAAAGTTGGATAAAATGTATTCTTATGTAGTACATTACACCACAAAAATTTGCTGTTTTATGTGGAGAGAACTAATAACTCATAAGTTGTAGCTGATTGCAAATAAAATATTTCCGGTTTTTTATGAAAAGATTTTCCTTTATATGAAAGTAGCACATCTAAATGACATCTGACATCTGAACAGAAGTAGATGATCTCCTTTGATTCCTGAAAATGTGTACTGAAAACTGATGTTGTGGAAGATTAGGATTGATGGCATGAGGATTCTCAGCTGCCCAAATATGTTAGTTGTGGACTTTAACAATAGCTATTCTTGTAAAGTGTGTCTCGTCGGCAAATAAAACGGTTGTTAAAAAGTTTGGGTAAACAAGTTTTACTAAAAACCATCGGCAAATACCAGCACAGGGAATACAGTCTCGTGGCAATAGAGTATGAACTTTCTGGAGGTGGTATGGATGTAATTGTTGCTCTCTTAGTATCCTCCAAATAATAGATTGATTGACATTAAACTGCACTGACAATATTCTCTCGTGTTCTTCTCGGAATGTTAATAAATTTCATTAAGAACTTGTTCTTCTAACTCAACAGTCTTAGTAGATCGGGGTCTGCCTGCATAAATATGCTCTTTGGATATCAAAGAATCCGTTTCAGACAGACGTTGATGAATAGTGGCAAAAAACCTTGAACTTGGACATACTCGATTAGGAAAGTTTGTTGATACAAACGTCTTGCTTCAGTACTATTACAGTAGTGTCCCATTCCATACATTAAAATGCATGTCAGCTAATTCGGAGTATGAATAATGTCTAAAATTACCTGCCATTTTTCAAAAAGTTAACACTTAACACAAAAGCAAAGTGAAATGGTTACAAATAACTGGTTGATAGATTAAACAAAAAACACAGCGCAGCTTCTAACAGTAGGCCTAACTTACAGTTTATTTTCTTTGTTCAACAGTGAGCTAAAATATTTCTGAAAATAATTTTCAGCAGATAATTTCTTTTAAATATTTTATTATTTAAAACAAAATAAATCAGCTGTTTTGGAACAGCTGTTATTAAAATCCATGTTCTATTGACAATCAGCTTCAACCTATGAGTTATTAGTTCTCTCCTCATAAAACAGCAAATTTTTGTGGTAATGTACTACATGAGAATACATTTTATCCAACTCTTATTTGAATTTAGTTCACACAGCTTACATCATTCTTTTCAGAATTGAATTCCCTACAATTTTTATTGCTAAAAATTATTTGTTTACTGATCAATCAAGGAAGTTATTGGACATCAAACGTAGAAGTCTGTGTTTCTCTACCTAGATTTTTTGCATATTTCAACTTTTTTCTCAAAAACTATTCACACTACAGCTTCCAGACTAGTTTTATTCAATTTTTCAGATATTTTTCCATATGAATCCAGCATAAGTTTTTCAAAAACTAGTCCCCAAACAATTCAGCATCGGTGTATTACACCAGAGGAACTGAATTCCGGGCGAAATCCTTCACCCTGCATAGCTCGCTAATGAAGCGTTTATGGATATATGTTTATAAGAACTTTTTTCTTATTTTTACCTCTACTATCACTTATTAGATTATTTTACCATAATTATGAATCACCCTGTGTATATATATAGGTGTTTTTGCACTGGCGGGAGACGAATCGGGAGAGCAGGAAACTCTACGATTGACCGATTATCAGCTTATGCCCAAACGTCAAGTAAAGTCATTAAGATGATGATTAGCCAATCTGAGAGCTTCCTGCTCTGCCGACTCGTCCTCCGCCAATTCAAAAACGCTTTGACCCTAACTGTCTCATATCCTCCCAATTGCTCTTCATTCAATAATTGAAATATTGAGCTGGAATTAACTCATATCCATGAATAAGCCTTCTCACATAGGGACAATCATTGCAGCTTCCACTAGCTGCCACGAGAACGTGGAATTGGAAAAGTCTGGAAATTTCTAAATGCATAGAGAAAATATATTATAACTTTTTTACCTTTTTGCCTAACTTTGCCATCTTTTCTTTATGGTACCTCGGTTTTTCATGAATCATTCTAGATAAAGGAGCTCAAATATAGAGTACATAAAATTTCCAAATCTGCGTTTCCGTAACAGCTAATAAAAGCTGTGGCATGGTTCCTGTGTATAGCTAGCGTGCTTATGGATTCTCTCTTATCAAATTTCAGACTGGTAACAAGTGTGACAAATTATCACCAGGAAGCCTTGTTGACTATCCTTACATCATCACAACAGATGATTGGGAATTTGCTCTTTTCAAGATTGTCACTGAACTCAATACAAATGATAATGAAATAAATAGAATAGTTCAACACGGAGAACTTTGTAACAGCATCGATACAGACACGGCCAAACTCCTACGGAGAATGATAATTGCGTCTCACTCGATATTATCAACAGTTTTGGCAAAGAAGAAAAATCCCTGATGACAGATGCTATCAAAAAAGGAATGGAAACTTGTAAGGCGAGAATTAAAAGCAGCGATTCAGATTTTAATACTGATGAATCAGAGGCTGCAGAGCATCAATGTAGATTTGTGGCGGCTGTGAAACATATTCTGCTTGAGAAACAGAAGAATGCAAGACTCTCACGTCCGGTTAATTATATGATACAGAATTTCAAATATGCGTCTCATAATTTTGAAATGGAATACATGTTTCTCAGTTTGTCCGACTCGAGAATCGCTAATTTCTTCATGAAATTGTTCCTTGAGATCGATAAACTTTCACCACAAATTCGACATTCCATCATTCTAAGCATTACGAATACTGAATTCTTATTCAGACCAGATTATATTATTGCTCTTCTTAGAATCACTTCACTAGCATGTGCTTCTTTTAAATTGTCAAAAATATAATATAAGGACATAAATTACCCTTTATTTTTTCATTTAAATTTGAAAATGGCCAAGTCCGCAACTAGTATTGCTCTTTTGAAATTTAAAAAAAAATGTCTTAAATAATGGATAGGCCTACTTTATGTTTTCATACTGTATTGTGTTTCCAGTAATTTATCTCTAATATGTTTGCATTAGGTCCGGTTTATTAAACACCTAGTGCTGGTTGCAAAAAAGCAGGTTAAATTTTTATTGAGATTAATTTCACAACAACCAATTAGAGAAGCCTTCATCTCTGATTGGTTATCTTGAAATTAATCACGATTAAATTTCAACCGGTTCTTGTGCAAACGGGCCTTATAAATCTAATGGACCATTGAATCTATTGTTTTCATGATCCGTTATATTTGATAAGTGGATTGGTTATCTTGAAATTAATCACGATTAAAATTCAACCAGTTTTTGTGCAAACGGGCCTTATAAATCTAATGGACCATTGAATCTATTGTTTTCATGATCCGTTATATTTGATAAGTGGAGAGCAAGAGTAATAATTAATAAAATGATCTAAAACACTTTATCAAAACTCTGACCATGCATGCAAAAGGTCTGGTTGAAACAATTGAGCTTCAATAAGTTATAAGTTATCTATTATTGTTTGGATGTTATATCAATGTTGTTTTGCTGTCTGGCGTTGTGTAGTAGAGGGGGCAATTGAAGGGTGATGCACATTGCATAATCGCCGCCAGTTGCCGATTGACAGCCAATCGAACAGCTCACTTCTCGTAATGTCGATTTTTACAAAGTGATCTATTGATTTATTGTGATTTATTACAAGTGTCGTCTCGTCTCGTATCGTGATCTGGACCCGGGATCCTAGAATCAAGGAGGATTTGGACATGAAGGTAGGCCTATGTTAATGTGCACTTAGCCATTTAAATTGTTCAACTTGCTACCCGATGCCAGACAACCCCAAAAGGTTCTCGATGTAATTGATACAGTCCACAAACCAGAGTGCTGTTTGAGCCAGCCTCTGTCGAATTAAACATGGTCCAACCGTCTGGATTGATTTGTTAATCGAATTTGAATAGGACATAAGTTTGAAATATCATCTAATAGGTTTGTCGTTTTTTATGCCTATTTTATTCTTGGTTTTTCTGTGTATATTAGGGATGGGTATCGATACATCGATGTTTAAAAACATTGATGTTTCAACATGAAACATCGATGTTTACTGTTCAATGTTTTTCACTTATTGATGGTTTTACCTAGACATCGGTCATCCGATGTTTTTCCCAACTAAAAAGTAAAAACAATTCTAATTTTTTAATTTGATACAAGTTTTTTTTTATTTTTTTGTTTGAAGAGGATTATCTTGAGAGCAATTATAAGCAATAATAACAGAATTACAATCATCATCATCATCTCTATCATATTTAGTGTAGTATTCTGTTTATTGTTTTTTGTGAATATAGATCACTCTTGTGAAAGATCTCGCATAAGTTTTGATTTCCTGCAGATTGCTATTTCTATTTTTCAATCAGGCTCTCTGTATTTCAATGTGAGACTGTTGGATACTCTTGAAGATTCACATTACTTCTGTGGCCCGTGTCAAGGTTAGATAGTTAGTTATTTAGAATTGAATAAGAGGTCGGATTCTTTGTTTCTTAGGAAGAAAGAGTTTTTTCTTACTACAATTATTTTCTCAACATGACTGTGTTTAACACTAATTAATCGAGCTCTGGAAAAGAGGTCCTCGTATTGTAAGGAGTGCAGATATCCATATAAAAAAACTTAATCCATTTTCATTTCCTAAAAAATCTATCAGATATTGAATGAATACGATATGAGTATCAATGATTGCTAAAATGAGCTTAGGGTAAAATTTCAAGACCGAATCCTCAAGGATATCCCGAGAAGTTTCAGACTAAACAATGAAGATGACAAATCTTGTGAACTAGAGTGGATGTATCTTTCTAGTCACAACCTGACTTCAATTATTCGAAAGACTGTTACTTGGATACCACAAGTCCAAAATTGCTGTAATTCCAGTTAATAACTGTTGAAATATTGAAACAATAGCTCCAGATAAAATTGTAGTCACTTTAGAAGTTCTTTTTGTGCTCTACAATCTGAGATCAGGTATAGCGATCTATCTCATATTCCAGGTACACCTGACAACAATGCTCCTTGTATTGTGAAAAACACCTCATTTTCAGCTTCAAGCATCATCACCAACTACATTGTCCTCACATTGATATTTCGCACAACGACATAAGTTCTTGAGATTATGTTCTATGAGAATCACCCATTGGATGCACTTCATTTCAGTATTTCCTAGTGGAGAGGCGCGCTTAAGGACACCTCAAGGATCAAAATTTCAAACACATAACTTTTGACACAATGCTCAGATTTCATCGTACTACACTTCATCCTTCTCGGTTCGTCACGGCAGTTCAAAATCATGCATAATAAGTCAAATTCGGTCGAAAAATGGAAAATTTATTGTTGAGTGTACTTAAGCCCATATTCCAATACACAGAAAATGACCAATTTCTATATTCAAAGTTGCATGTCTTGTGAAATACTTCTGATAAAATTTCCAAATCTAGTGAGAATGTGAAAATTGTCCCCCTCTACCCACTCCAATAAATAATACTTTTAATTCCAGAACAATTTGGAAGTTAAGATTTTAAAAATGGCAATTTCAGTTTTTACATTTTTTCATAATTTTACTGTTGATCAAGAGTTTCTAAAACGAGTCTGATACATCATAGAAGCTTACGATTGATTACAAATTGTAGATAAATTCATCCTCTACGAGCTCAGTTGCCTAAAATCCATCTTGAATCACTTTTCGCTATCATAGAACTGCCAAAACCGTTAATATGAGAAAAATATCTACAATTTCCGGATCTTTTTCAACAATTAAATCTCACTTCACGAACATATTTTTTCATGAATTGCTTACAGCAGATGAAATAGAAAATTCTATTGTACATTTCAAGATCATGTAATAATTTTCATAATAAGGGGTTACCGAGATACATAGCTTTGAATATAGAAATTGGCCATTTCTTATTTCTTGTTGTCAGGTGTACCTGGAAATCCATATGACATAGAGCGCTCTACCTGATCTCAGATTGTATAGCACAAAAATACGCCTAGAGGGATTTTGAAATATACAAATTGTAACAATCAGAAGATATTGTTGATTAAAAACTGAAATTCATCATAATTGATTTTTTCTTTAAATTTTACTCATTTTTGAAAAATCATAACAAAGAACTCATTGGAGATAGAGAGTTCCAAGTGATCTCATTTTTTTCAGAATTATATAATCTGGGAGAGATTTGGCAGAAATAGCTGAAAACTGGAAAATGAGCCGAAAATACGAGGTTTTTGGGCTATCCTGTATCTAGCACAAGGAAATCTTGCATGAAGAAATTGGTTCTGGACTTCTCTTATTACCCAAATAATATATTTAAAAAATCAGAACTACAATATAAATTGCAAGCACACCCCCTTTTTTATGTCTATATTGACTGGACTAATAGTATCATCCATAAAAACATAGGGCGATAAACAATGTTTAAAAACATCGATGTTCAAAAACATCGATGTTTACTGTTTGATGTTTTTCACTCATCGATGTTAGGATGAAAAAAACATCGATGTTCAAAACATCGATGTTTTGTCTTTTGATACCCATCCCTAGTGTATATGGCTTGTTTTTGTCGTCGTAGATGAATATACGCTTTATTTGTGGTATTCTTAAGATATTTGGGCTCAATTTAAGTTGGAAATTGAGTAGAACAAGTAATATTTTCGTAAATAATTGTGTCATAGTATTATTGCATAAGATTGTTGCATTGGCGCCACAAGGCTGGACTGGGAAGTTCGTGTCAATAAGTAGAGAAAGACTTATAGTCGTCTAGTTGTAACAGTAACTGGAACTGTTACTTTTTTCAAAGGATACTTGCAGTTATTTGCATTGATTATTGTCGTTACTTCGTTATCAAGAGCAGTTATTGTTTGTTCCAATGAGTATCAATATGGTATTATTAGCCTCGTAACCGATCATTCTCTACTGAGCATAAGTTGAAGTGCTGGCTAGGCTTGTATGATTAGATAAGCTAGCCATTGTTTGTGCCATTGTGTCGCCTGCTCTCGTGTTTTCCCTCTTATTCTTGTTTGGTTCTTTGTCTCACTCTCTCTCTCTCTCTCTCTCTCAACGAGCGCTCATTGTTATCGCCTCATTATGGGTGTTATCGAAGACTTGACGTTTCAAAGAGATGCATTAATTCATATAATAAAACGGATTAATGAAATTGCCGAAGCTGTCGAATTTATTGGAAGTTATGGGTGAGCACATCGATCACCACCAGGTGGAGTTCAATGATATAATAGATAAGATGCAGAGCCACTATAACAAACAAAATCCTTGATTGGAAACTACTGAACTTGAAATTGTGATGAGCCAATTTGATGAAACGTATTTCAATGTCAAGGCTATTCTCGAAACCTTACCATCCACTCAAACAAATTTGAATATTAGTTCTTCCAATGTAGCTTCTTCACCTACAACTGGAAATATCTCATCAGTTGCCCTACCTAAGCTTCATTTAATGACTTTTGACAGCGATTTGAAAATTTGGAGTAAATTTAAAGATTTATTCAAAGCCATGGTTCATGATAATAGTCAAATTGCTGACATACAAAAACATATGTATCTTCGGTCTGTACTGAGAGGCGATGCACTGTCAGTCATTTCTGTAGTCCCATTGACAAGTGATCATTATGCTGAGGCATGGAAAATATTATTGAATCGCTACAATGACTCTTACAAGCTGACTGACACATACTTGCAAGCAATTTTTGATATGCCAGCAGTTAATAAGCAACCAGACTCGCTACGAAAATTCATCACTCATTTAGCTGAGTATATTGCAGCACTAAAACCAATTGGTCATTCAGTTAATGACTGGTCGATTCCATTATTATTTGTCTCAAGTAAAAAAACTGACTGAAGAATTGAGAGAGAAGTGGAAGAGACTGCTAAGAAATGGAACAGTATCCGATTTGAAAAACTTCCAAATATTTTTGAATGATGAAGCTGTTATTTTAGAGGCTACCAAATCCACTGATTTATTGGGGTCATCTACATCATCAGAAGCCTCCTCACGTAAGCAGTTTGGGAAATTGAAACCCACTATGGGAAATTACAAAGCTTTAGCTATGATTGTTAAATTGAAATCGGACAAGCTGAAATGTATTGAATGTAATAATTCTCATGAACTGGTAAATTGTAAAGTGTTCTTGAATCTCAAACCATCTGATAGATTGAAACGTGTAAAAGAATGGGAACTATGTATATGCTGTTTATTGGCAGGGCACTTTATTAGAGATTGAAGAAGAAGGAAGCCGTGCAGTCACTGTAATTCGCGTCATCATTCGCTCCTCCATTTAGAGCCGAGACAGCCGCCTGTTGAAAACACCAACACATTGGCCAGTAATAAACAAATGAGCAGGGTAGACGTGCATGATGTCGCTGATCAAAGCCATCAAACATTTGTTACTGACTCAGCTAAGAAAGTATTTTCGAATGTAAATAGTTCCTTAGTTTTGTTACCAACTGTTAAATTGGGAGTTCGAGGTAATCAAGGCAATTATCATAAGGTCAAAGTATTATTAGATAGTGCAAGCACCGAGTCATTTATTACAAGGCGATGCATGAAAAAACTGGGTTTAGTGGTACAGAAAACACACAGTTTGCCAATCTATGGATTATCTGATACTAAACTGGAAGTGACAGATGAAATTGCTAACTGTGAATTTGAAACACCAAACTCTCCTTCATTAAAAATTACCGTGTCGTGAGTCAACAAAATAGCAGCTACAAATCAGATAAAAAATGCATACTGGGCACATATTGAAGGACTGGAGCTAGCAGATTCTGAATTTTTCCTTTCAGAGGAGATTGATATTTTATTGGGTGCTGAATACTTCCCCTTCATTCTGACTGGAAGAAAGGTGATTGGTCCAGCGGGTACACCATCTGCCCTAGAAACTGTATGGGGCTACTGCCTGATGGGTAAGGTATCAGAGGAGAGTTCTACTATCTCAAATAATCTGTGCATGTATTCCAATGCTAATTCAGAAGAGTTGGTGAAGCCAAAGCTAATTTAAGGAAAGAGTTAAAAGTGATTTATAGTCCACATGAAATCAAACCAATGGGAAGACCCATACCAAAAAAGGAAATTGGAGAAGATGTTTTTGAAAGGGAGAAACTAAATTTGGAAGAGTTAGATGATGATAGACAGGATAATGTTGAAATAAAATGGACAAAATCTGAAAAGGGAGAAGAAATGAAAGAGTATACTCTAACAACTATGTCGTATGGTGTATCATCATCACCATTTCTTGCCATTTGTACTATGCATAAGTTTATTGAAGATGAAGAAAAAATGCTCCCTGCGGCTTCTGAAGCCTTACGGTTTTCTACTTACATGGATGATATAGTTACATCAGTCTCATCAATGGAAGCAACCAAGCAACTGCAGCTTACTGAATTGTTAAGCAAAGGGAAATTTGAATTGCTAAAGTGGGCCAGCAATCATTCTACCATTCTATCAAATCTCCCTCCAGAGCATTGCACTATTGATGCAAAAGATTTCACTTTGGAGTCTGATAAAACCATTAAAATTCTTGGCTTCCAATCGAATCCAATTGGTTACTACCTCTTCTACAGGGTGAAGGTTCCATCCAGTCTAGCTACAAAACGAAATGTTTTATCAACTTTAGCACAAATTTTTGATCCATTAGGATATTTGACACCTTTCATGCTTACCTTCAAGAGTATAATTCAATATCTATGGCAATCAAGATGTGACTGGGATGATATAGCATCCGTGGAGGTAGTGAAGAAATGGGAGCTTTGTGTGGTTGTCCTAGTAGCTAGATTATTACATGAAGTTCAAGAAGTGCTTTCAAAAATTATAAACATAGATTATATTGCAGCTTGGACTTATTCAACTGTGGCAGTGAGTTGGATTCGGTCTTTACCTCATTGTTGGGCTAGGTTTGTGGCAAATTGTGTAAGTCAAGTACAGGAACACCTGTCTACAGAGCAATTCAGATATGTGTCAACCGAATGTAATCCAGCTGATTGTGCTAGTCGAGGACTATTGCTCAATGAATTAATTGATAATTCTCTGTGGTGGAATGGTTCTGATTGGTTAGACAAACCACTGGACTGCTGGCCACACCAAACCCACAGTAATGATGATGAAAATTCCAAACAGATTGAATTGGAAGCAAGAAAAATAACTCTAGCAACACAGAGTAAAGACTCAGAGGAATCAATTCAATCGGTGAACTTGAGAAATCGATGGAATTTACTCAAAAGAATTGTATCCTCATTCTAGAAACGTTGGAAATTGGAGTATGTATCTAGCTTGCAAACCCGAACAAAATTGTACAGAAAACATAGTAATGTTAACATCAGACGTATGGCTCTCTTAAAGGAAAGTAACCTACTCCCTCTTCACTGGAGGCTTGGTCAAATAACGAAGATATTCCCTGGACAGGATGGAATTGTGAGAGTGGTGGAGGTACAGACTGCAAAAGGAAGTCTCACTAGGGCTGTCAATAGGGTATTTCTCCTCCCTGTTGATGAAGATTAGGCCTTATTGAAGGGAACTTCAATAAGTTTAGTGGTTAGTTTTTTTTGTTTCTCGTTTTACATGTGGGAAAGGTTCCCAAGTTGCTTGGTTTCTTGTTTGTATGTATAGTGGTTGTATATAGTCATTATTTCTCATCCCATCCTCTCCTTTCCGTGGGCCTCCTACTCCTTTTCTATAAGTCTCCTCAATGGCCCCTGAGGAGTGAAGATATTTTCCTTTTTTCCCTAGTTTCCCTAGTAGGGTTCATTATAGGTGTTTTTTTTTTTTGTTATTGGAAGTTCTTCCAAGGTGGGCGGAATGTTCAGATGTTATATCAATGTTGCTTTGTTGTCTGGCATTGTGTAATAGAGGGGGCAATTGAAGGGTGATGCGCATAGCATAATCGCTGCCAGTTGCCGATTGACAGCCAATCGAACAGCTCACTTCTTGTAATGTCGATTTTTGCAAAGTGATCTATTGATTTATTGTGATTTATTACAAGTGTTGTCTCGTCTCATATCGTGATCTGGACCCGGGATCCTAGAAGCAAGGAGGATTTGGACATGAAGGTAGGCCTATGTTATTGTGCACTTAGCCATTTAAATTGTTCAACTTGCTACCTGACGCCAGACAACCCCAAAAGGTTCTCGATGTAATTGATACAGTCCACAAACCAGAGTGCTGTTTGAGCCAGCCTCTGTCAAATTAAACAATTATCATTCATCCCATCATCATCACCTAGGCTTAAAATACTTTTAGAAAGTCACCTTTGTAAAATAATAGATGAAAAATAAAAATGCTTGAAGTTACAGATGGGAAAAAAGCAAGGCACAATGTAGCAGAATATAGTGAGGCCTGCTATAAAATTGTTCAATTGAGACAAGATGTTGTCACTGCCAATCACTGGCTGTTTGGCTGCATCAGGTCCCCTGTAGACAATTGATCGTTGGGGGATGAGGTTGGTGATTGTCAGCCATAATGGTAGATGATGTTTGTCTCACACAAAGTAGAGACAGTGATTCATTGCTTTGTCAGATTGGATGAGTTAGGCTGCCTTCCCGTCTTATGGTTCATTTCCTTCCTTAGGCTTCTCAAGCAAACATTCAAAGTAAACAAGACCACCAACAGTAGCTGATGTTTTTCAAGGTTAGCTTCGATCCTTCTTCAGCTTGGGCATGATGATTTTTGATGTCTTGTTTTTGGCACAGTACTCCTCGTGCTCCTTAATCCTTGATTTTCCATCTCTCTTAATGGTGTAGTGGATAAAGCATTGATGACAGATGATTATACAGCTTTTACACATTGTAAGCTAAGATCTTGAAGGGCCTTAACAATTTTCGATGAAACAGTAGTGGCTGTTGACTCTCAAATCATCCTCTTTACTGTTGCATAGAAGGAGGAGGACAAAATGATTTTCCTTCCTCCATCTGTTTGACGACAACATGTCATGGAAATATGATGTTCTTAGCATCCTCTCCATAGATGTTAACTGACACTCCTGGATTGTCATTTTTAAGTCTATAAATTTGTCTGATAGTGATGGGGAATAAATGTGTAATCACTTCAACTTGTGTTCACTCAGTCCAGCCTGGCTCCACCATAAAGAAGCTACTAAGTACTGTGATTTGTCATTGCATCCACCTCAGTGGCCGTAACATACTGATCTCTCCTGGCAAAATGTCCCCTTTATATACTCAAGCTCACACCCCACTACATCCTAACAGTTTTTTTTAATTTATTTGCTACTTTTATCTATTTTCAATTTCTCTTATTTTTTGACTTTGGGGTGACCTTGACCTTGGAATAACCTTGAAGGTGATCTTAACCTTGAGTGACCTTGGGGGTAAGGACTTTGGCGCATCCTGTGCCATTCTATAGTATTATACTATATCAAAGTATTCTACTATAATAATAATAATAATAATACTGAGGGTGATGCCCACATAAGCTCATAGGCTTGTGTGTCGTTAATGAGTGAGAGGGATGATGATGAGAGATGACAACTACTTTTTAAGGTAGTCTACTATACTATTATTTTATACTATGCATAGATTATGCTATTTTTTCTCTATGTTTCTAGGAGCATCCTTGTACTGTACGTACTTTTTCCAGGAAGTAAACCTATCAATTTTCCAAAAATTAATAAGCTCTACCGTGAAAAAAGTGATGAGTCTCGTTTATTTCTTCTGCTACTAGAGTGGGGATATTTTCTTGAGTCAGCACCTGATAAAGATTGTTCTGCTAACACTTTCTGTCAATAGACGAAGCAGATAGCTCCATCCATAATTATTTTTAACTTTTCACCCTTGCTAAGATGAATGTAGACTTCTAATGAGCTGCCAAAATATGTCATTCTACCATTTCACTAATTTTAAAACGTGAATCTCACTACAAAATGTTGATACATTGGCTTTTCCATTGCAGGGGACATCTTATGAAAGTACAAGAGATGGGATTGATTTAGTGACACATTCTTTCAACACTTTTGCATCCTTTAAAAATTATATGAAAGCTCCAAAGAATCGTGAACAAGTATGGTTCCAGAATGAACTAATCAAGAGGCATTGTGAGCAAAATAAGGTATTTGCTGAACTATCTTAAGAAGCAAAGGAAGTATTCAAATTGGCACGTCACCTGAAACTAAAGGATTTCAAAACGAAGTCGAAAATATTCCAATATGATGTCTTCAATTACAAAGTGATCAAAAATTGTGGTAATGTAATGCCTAAATTATTGGCTGACATACAAGGAGATCTTACTTTCTTAGAAATAAGAATGTCGGCGAATGGTAACTACAAAGCATTGGGTGGAGAAGACATAAATAAAATCAACATATTATTGTCCATGTGGATTGAAGAGAAAATTTTCATGTCTGTTGTTGACTGGGGTGTGTACAATGACTTGAAACAAATTTTCTTTCAAATTGATAACAATCCAAGCGTGGACGTAGATGCTATATTAAATATACCCGTTGATAGCCTTTATAAAGACAGACACTATGCTATCGTTACTTAATATATTTTTCAATAAATGATATCGATTTGATATGATTAATAGAATCAAGTTTCAAATGCTAAGACCCGGTAACACAAAAGTTTGTTAAATGAATTTCAATCATGATTCAATTCCTCCAGAACCAATCGGAAAAGGTACGTTTTTCTGAGAAGGAGGCTTCTCTGATTGATTCTTGTAACATTTAATCAAGATTATAATTTAACAGATGCTTCTGTGTAAGGATGCTTAAAAGGCTAATCTGAGAAATAACATAATAAAGGAAACTTACCAAATTCATTTACAGAAACAACTATAAGAAAGTGTTCCTATGATATAAAAATGGAACCCAAAGAGCAAGATTTCATTGAGTAGGTCAATAATTATTGTCGTTGATTGTTACAATAAATCAAGTTTGTTTTTCAAGATTGCTTGATTCATTTACAATCCTATTTTGTTTGGAATATTTTTCTACGCTAGGTTAAGTGTATATTATGTAAACAAAACTCATCCATTATTATTCATTGCAAAACTTAAGTGAGGTCCACATTATAATGACTGTTAGACTTAGTAGGGTAAAAAGGACAGAGGGTGATCAAAATCAGCTGTTTTGACCCCACTAGCGTTGCCCCCCCCCACCGCCCCGCCTCTTAGCAGAGTTGCTGACATCACATGACAGCAGGTTTAGTGACATCATCAGCTGATCAGTGACGTCACGACCTTGAAATTTCCCGCCACAACAAATTTCCCTCCTTTTTTTCTTCTAACCTCAAACTAGATTTTTCCCTCCCCGGGGGCAACATAACCACAAAAATCTTTTTCCCTGCCATAAGCAGGGTGCACACGTTCAGCGTCACCCCCCCCCAGTCCAAGTATTGATTTGATTTCACAGATACACTCAATCGTTGTGCATCTAATAGGGCTATTGAAATTAAATATTGATAGTAGCAGCAGCAATCAAACAACACTATTGATTTCCTCCTTACCCAGTAAGGAAGCATTTTCAGTGTCACACCAGTCCAAGTACTGTATTGATTTGATGTATAGCAGGTTGCATAAACAAACCCCTGTTTCTTACACATATTCTCTTGAACAGTAAGTGAAGTAGGGAAAAGAGAAGGGAAGAGAGAGAGACAATAAAATAATGTATATTGGTTTAACACACACACAAAGTACATTTATATATACAATAGTTATTACATAAATCAATTACATATTCATATTTAATTTCAACATCGATTTTTTGATGTAGCCATGCAAAGCATGGACAATCTGCAATGAACATCTATAGTTATGTCTATCAGCACCCAACAATGATGATGATGAAGCCGAAGGTAAATCATCATTAACACTATTCTGCTGTGTTGTAGATGCAAGAGATTCTTGTATACATAGACGTATTTCCTCCAATAATGTAAGTAAATGATGTTCTTCACAATAGACATGTGAAACTGAGCTACTACATTTCTTTAACAGTCCATCAAGGTTAGGTGGACTAAAATCAGAAGCATACTCACACGAAATATCAATAATTCGAACATAATCGTGAATTGTGTTTGAGAGAAACAAACCATCTAATTGTTTGTATAGGAGAGTCATTGTTTTAAACCCATAAAAATATATTACTATTCCATTTCCATGCCTTTTGGTTGGATTGAACAACCACCCTTCAATTGCATCAACAATAACTTTTTTAAAACTAGTGTAGGGTAGTAAATTGCTGTTGACCTATTAGACCACGCTCCCCCCACCTCAGTCCATGCTTATATTGTAAACCATTGTTATGATTGTTTGTACTTGTTGACAAATAGGTATTTGGATACGGTTGTTCAAAAAAATAATGACTAGTCACTACACTTTGGCATCCACTAACTTCATCACTTGTAGACTCTAGAATTACAAGTTCTTTTGCAACTAGTTCTCCATTATTGTCTTTTAAATCCTTGAATGTCTATTATATAGACACTACTACTACAATTATTATGAGAACTTCTAGAAGCTAAATTAGATGTATCATGATGTGCAGGATCAATTGGAATTGCAGGTGATGATGTATGGGACCAGCAATTATAATAACATTATCACGCGATTATCAAGTGTAGGCATGTTACAAAGATGTACATAATAGACAGGAAGATTAATAAGTCTTACTTTTTCAAAAGTACATAATTTATTCATATTCTATTTTTTTATTGTCAAATGATGACTAGATGTTCAACACACAGTTAAGTTTGCTTCCCACAAAAAATGTATTAGAAACTTCTTTGTTCGACTCACCAACATTTATAATATTATTTACATCATATCAATAGCTTTTAAAACTTGAATAATAATATTCTTATTATTACTGACATGAATGATGAAATATTTGCTTCTTTGAATGATGAATCTGATATGAATTTTGATGATAGGGACAATGATCCCACTTATATAGAGACATAAAAGAACAAAACGCTGATTATCAACTAAAAAGATTTTGTTTGAACTTTATATTCGTTGATATCAAAAAGTTAATTTAACCTTCACCTAACACAACTAACCTAATTAACCTGCCGTCACCCTCAAAGTCAAATTTTTTTCAATTGAATTTATTTACAACACACAGAAATACAACGAGAAAAAGCAATATACAACAAAACAATAAACAACAAGTAAGGAAAGTGTTTTTGAAAAAATATTAATGGTTCAAGCATAATGATTGTGGTGAGGGATGTATCACTTAACTTAATAACTAACTTTATCTTGGACTAAATCTTGGAAAAATCTATTAATAAACCATAACACATTTGAACAAACCAGAATATATTCTGTCCACGAATAAATAATAAATAAATTTCATTTGAAAGGCAAATGAGCGGGCGAAGCATGCTTTGTAGCTGGAGCGCGAAGCGCGGAGGCTGCTACCCAACCTTATACAGTCATAAAAGGAGATTGGGCGGGCGAAGCCCGCATCCCAGCCGGAGCGCCAAGCGCGGAGGCTGCTAACCTACCCTACTGGGGGTGCAGGGGGCGAAGCCCCCTCCCGAGCGCGAAGCGCGAGTTCAACATGAATATTCACAAAGATTATGTAAGAAGCTCCCCTCACAAAAGTAATTTCATTTCAAAAGACAATAGTATTTTTTAGTATGTAATGTTTGTGTAAAATACAGATTAAAATAGTATCAAATTATGTAATAGTACTCATTATAGCCTAATTAGTCCTTATATGTTGTATTTAATATTTGTGTCACTATAGTGAGGTCCACGTTATAAATGACAGTACTTGATCAACTTAGGTTTCGCTATCCTTGTCTATTATTCGACAAAGCCGGTGTTACGGTACTATCCTTTTCTAGGTCCACAACGATACCAATTATGTTTTTGACAGTGAAGAAATATAATTAATTAATGCAGAAAATCGGCATCGCTATTCTTCTATCTTTATCCACTGCCATTATAACGTGGACCGCACTATAGTTGAATTTGATAAGGTTTTACAAGAAGCACAGTGGTGCTGTATATATTAAGTGTCATGTAATTGAGAATTTTGTAAAGTGCTTTGTCACCCTAGTCAGAAATGATTTGTGCATTTCAGATAAGTATAGTTTTAAATATATGTATAATATAATAGAGTATTCATAGTTACTATATGCATAGTGTTACTTGTTGAAATTGATAAGTTTCAAACTGCTTACAGAACGTTTTACAAACGTTTATTCTATTGTATACATAGCAAGGAAGCAGAGTAAATAATATCATAATTTCCTTTGTTATATGCATCCATAATATTTTCTTACAATTGGTGAAATGCAATTATAATAATTGTGATTGAAATAATAATTTATTACCTTTTTACTGAATAATAAAATAATATTATTCTATTGTGTAGAACTTGTGTTCCAGAAGATTTGACAAAAATCATAATGGTATTGTTCATGTAACACAACAATAATTCAATGAAATTTATTATCTAGTATTCTGATTGTTTTTTGAAATTATTATTAATATTTTTTCTGTGGCTGTAGCCTAAACAAAGATTGTGCTGTTCTGTTGAAGCAGTGCTGAGAACATTTATTGAATTCATCTACAGTACGGTATACTGTTTAAAATTATGAGTAATGTCATGAAAGTCTTCTTTATTCCATTAATAAAAATAAATATAAATTTGGTTTGAATGAATCGTTAATTATGTGCACTTATCTACTTAGTACCTATCAATTTGTGGTAATATGTGAGACCAAGACCTCATTCTTGAAAAGAATTTAACTACAGTCGAACCCTGTATAACGAAGTCGATTATCCCGAGAAAAAATTCGCTGCTGAAAGGTATTCGTTATTGAGAGGTTGTTCTGTCAAGAAAACTGCCACGATCTTATGGATCTTGTAATATGGTATCACAGCGGTAAATAAATGAATATGGTACATAAAACATATCATCGCGAACGTAGGTAGGGTACCTATTAGGCCGATCACTAACGGATGGTGATGTTTCTATTAACGATTGTCCGGCTTCGGTTGATGATTCTGTTTTGGCTGATTGTGCGTTCACAGGTGTGAATGACTCTCTAACTCTAGACGGTGTAAAGTTATTGATAGCAAACTGTATGGCCGATTTTGTAAAAAAGATGAAAGACCAAATAATTAAATCTTTAGCACCTGTTACTGAAAATCTTGCTTGTAATAACAACATTCTCAAGGAACTACAATTGACTATTGAACGTCAGAATGGAATAATTGGGAATCTTCGGTCTGAGAACTCGAATTTGAAACAGAAATTGGATGATTTAAAATGTGAATTAGATGACTTAGAACAGTATTCTCGTAGAGAGTGTGTAGAAATTTTCGGAGTACCGGAGGTAAACAATGAGAATCTACCAAAACTTTTCGCTGATGTAAGTAGGGCAATAAAATTTGATAGGGGATTTGAAGCTGTGAGCTGTTGTCATAGGCTTAAGAAACGTAACAATCGTGAAACTTCAGAAATAATTGTAAAATTCTTGAGGAGAGACGATGCAGATCACTTCATGCGGCTGAAAAAGAGGATGGGGAATCTCACAATCAAGGATATTGGACTGAATGGTGCTGATAAGATCTACATTAATGCTTCTCTGACGGCGAAACGACGAATTCTGTTCGGAAAAGCTCGCAATCTCGTAAAAAGTGGCATAGTAAAGTTTCTATGGATTGATCAAGCGGGCAGAATCAAGGCTCGTACTTGTGAGGGTGGTCCAGTGACAGTTATTAGGTCAGATGAGGACTTACTCTCTCTTCCTCAGGTTAATCACTAGATGAGGGTTTTGATTGACTGAAGTTACTATGTCAATCAAACTACATACACTATAATGAAGAAATCTTGCACTTTTTGAATTATTTTGAATGATTAGAGCTGAGAATGATTAGTGAATGAGATTCAATTTCGTGTTTTCAGTTTTATCGGCTGTTAGATATTGCAATGTACACCTCTTATCTGTTACTGGTTTGCTCAGCGGCTATAGTTAGAGTTTTGCTAGTTAGAGTATAGTCCGTTATTTATCTTAACTATCGATAAGTGTTGACCGTTTTAGTTTATAATTTGATCTTATATTTATCATTGAGGCTGGTGAGAGTTTTTATGGGTGAAATATTATTCATGATTTCTTGGCAGACTCCTATTATTATGAATCTCATTGCACAATTCCATTGTTCACTCATAGTTAATTAATTAGTTATTTTTTCAAGCTCACAATAGAAGAAAAAGAAGAAGGGTCACATTTGATTAATATTTAAATGAGGAGTGCGGAGTGGGTTTATCTTGTACTCTAGCTCCCTTATATCTATTTCACTGTTTATTTTCATGTTTTAAATTCTTCCTTTGTCATAAATATTGTAAAACTACGTAATAACATAATATTGTAAAAATATTGAACTCTCTCACGACTTTATCCAAATCAGCTCTCTTTTGAATTGATCTGTCTGGTGTTCCTCCTTCACTCTACCTTCTATTGAAGGTTATTTTGTCTTATGTAATATATTTGAATTATAACTAATTCTTCATTAATTAAGAAGACTCGTTGTGTATAGTTCCATCTTCATAGCGACAATGAATGAACTTAATATATACTATCAGAATGTACGTGGATTACGAACCATATTATCTGATTTTAGTCTCAATCTGCTTAATAGTCGTTTCCATGTGATTGTATTAACTGAAACGTGGCTGCACGATGGAATTGGAGACATGGAATTGTTTGATGATCGGTATGCGATTTTCAGAAAGGATAGGCAGGTCGGTAGGGGAGGGGGAGTCTTGGTGGCGGTCCACAGGTCACTGCAGGCGGAATGTTGTCATGATATGTGCGACATCGATGTCGAGTGTCTATGGGTGAAAATCACTCACAATAAAAAATCGTTATACTTGAATGCTCTTTATTTTCCCCCATCCACACCTCTCAATGTACATAAAACGTATTTCGAGTTCATTGAACCCTATTCTGATATGATGGATGATTGTATGATTTTGGGCGATTTCAATATTCCTGAAATTAATGGCAATAATTATGATCTGGTAATGGGCTCAACAGTGGCACAGTGCTTGGCTCGTTTCATGAACCTTATGGATTTAGGCTCGTACAATTCTGTATTGAATTCTAATGGTCATACTTTAGACTTGGTTTTAAGTACTTTCCCCCTCACAGTTCAACATATGGATGTTTCTCTTGTTAATGAAGACAATCATCATCCAGCTCTTAATATATGCTTTCCCACGTTGTCATCGTCATTTGTTGAAAATATTGATGATTCGAAGGAATACTATGATTTCAAGAGGGGAGATTATTATGGATTATATTGTCATATTAGGGATGCAGATTGGGATTCATTGTATTCTTGTGCTGACGTTGATGGGGCGGTTGATGTTCTTTATACCAACATTTTCAACGCTCTTGATGAGTGTATACCTAAACGGAAGAAATCAGGAGTGAAGAGTAAATATCCTTACTGGTTTACACCTGAGATCATTAATGACATAAAACAAAAGAATAAATGCTCCCGAAAAAGGAAATTTTCAAGGTATCATGATGAGTTGTTCAAAAAATTGAGAGCTGAAATAAAGTTGAAAATTCAAAATGCCCATCGTGCACACTTAGATGAAGTGGAGTCTCAGATGAAAGGCAATGTTAAATCATTTTGGAAATTCGTCAATAGCAAGCGCTGCAATAGTTTTTCAGAAAAGGCAATGAAGCTGAATGATGTGTCATATTTTGGTAGGGATATTCCCAATGCATTTGCTGAGTACTTTGCTTCTGTATATGTCAATGACCCTCCTTGTCCGAATATTGATACAGTGTATTGCAGTAATAATGGTGGCTGCTTTTTCAACTTGTCCTCGGTCTCCATTGAAGAGATTTCTGCAGCAATTGTGGAGTTGAAGCCAAGAGCATCGATGGGGCCGGATGGTTTACCACCATTTATAATTAAGGGCTGTGCCACATTGCTGTTGGAACCATTGAAGTTCATCTTTGACATGTCATTGAGGCTTGGCGTTTTTCCATCTAGGTGGAAGATGGCCCGTGTCACCCCAATTTTTAAGAGTGGGAATAGGTATCTGATTACTGATTACAGATCAATATCATTATTGAATGTACTAGCTAAGGTTTTTGAAAAGGTTATATACAGGAATATATTCAATCATGTCCATCCTCTGATTTGTAGAGAGCAACATGGTTTCATGCCCAAAAAGTCAACTGTAACCAATCTGATTTACTAGCACTGTATCATCTGCTTTGGAGCAGGGTGGCTCAGTGGATGTGGTGTATAGTGATATGTCCAAGGCTTTTGACAGGGTCAATCATGGTATACTATTGAAAAAGTTGGCAAATTTTGGTTTCGGTAGGAATATGTTGTCCTTTGTTAGAAGCTACCTTGTTGAGAGGATACAATATGTATCGGTGCATGGTACTGATTCTTTTCATTTCAAGAATGGATCAGGGGTGCCCCAGGGCTCAAATCTTGGACCCTTGTTCATCTTGCTATTTGTTAATGATTTGCCCCATGCGATCAAGAATTCTCACTGCTTAATGTTTGCAGATGATGTGAAGGTATTTAAGGTAATACACACCACTCAAGACTGTGAATCTTTGCAGGAGGATGTAGATAGGTTGCAAGCATGGTGCACAGAAAATGGTTTACTGCTGAATGTTAATAAGTGTAGTGTTGTCACCTTTACTCGTAGGCGAAATGAGCTGATTAGCTTTGCTTACAATGTAGGTAACTGTCAGCTGCCTCATAACCTGGAAGTTAAGGATCTGAGAGTTTATTTTCATTCTTCCTTGAAATTCAATTTCCATGTCGAAAAAATTGTCAACAAGGCTAGTCAAAGTCTGGGCTTTGTAATAAGAACCTGCAGGGACTTTAGAGGTGAAGAGACTCTTTTGTGCCTGTATAAGTCACTTGTCAGAAGTGTGCTGGAGTATGGAGCTCCTATTTGGAATCCATACTCTGGGGGTCTGATTCAGGACTTGGAGAGGGTACAGAAGAGATTTTTGAGACACTTGTTCTATAAGAGATTTAGTGTCCCGTGTCCTATTGGTTTTCCTAGCAGAGAGCTATACATAATCTTCAATATTGATCCTCTCTGTGTAAGACGTTCTGTGATTGATCTGGTGTTCTTGCACAAGCTGTTGAATGGTTCAGTTGATACACCCGAGCTGTTGGCTCAGATCAATATCTATGTATCTCCAATAGCACGGAGATCTACATTCTCATTCAGAATAAATTATAGCAGATCATTGAGTGGTTTTTTTGCTCCAATGAATCGGCTGCCCAGGCTGTTCAATACGGTTGCGAACAGAATTGACTTATTTCACCTTTCTGGGAGTCGGTTTCGTCGTGAAGTTAGAGAGGCCCTACTGGATGGAAGGGAGTATGGGAGAGTTGATCCATAGAGTCTGGGAGAATTAATCTTATTTCCAAGTATTATTTCATTTCACTCATTTTTCATTTTAGTATTTGGTGCAGAACTTAAGATTGTATAATCACTTGATGTAATTGCATTTTATATTAATGTATTTATAATCATCATCATAAATGTTTCTACATTTAATTTCTTATTTCCAATATTGATTTGTTTAGTTGTACTTCAAATTTTCTTTAATTATTTAAGTATTATTTCATTTCACTCATTTTTCATTTTAGTATTTGGTGCAGAACTTAAGATTGTATAATCACTTGATGTAATTGCATTTTATATTAATGTATTTATAATCATCATCATAAATGTTTCTACATTTAATTTCTTATTTCCAATATTAATTTGTTTAGTTGTACTTCAAATTTTCTTTGTTTTTCAAACGATTAATGTAATGGGAGCAAAATGGATCATTGATCTGTTGCTTCCACATATTCTTGTTTTCAATAAATAAATAATAAATATTAATATGGAAATTTGAAAATTCATGCTGTTTAAAAAGAAAAAAATTGTTTTTTGAATATTTATAGAATGTAATTGGTAAGTAAACTCACCAATTTATTTCTAGAAAGCTTGATTTGTACTTTACTATTAGTAGAGTTTAATCAAAGTACATACTCAGTAACAATATTTTTCAACTTCCTTCACCAAAGATTTTTTAGTTCTTTTTACACTACTAATGTATTAGATTGAACGGAGAATACGGTAATTTTATCAATAACTTCACTATAAATACTATAATACCTCAGCTTCCCTATTTTTTAATGTTTTATTCGAACAAGTGAGTAATTTTCGGTTGAATTTTGCATTTGAATAAAACATCATGTTCAATAAACGACTCACATCTATTCAAACAGTCGAACATAAAAAGGCTGTTACACTATTTTTCAGATTTAATCCTTGCCTGATAATTTTGAAAGCTTCTAAAACTTCTTGATCTGACGGATTCTTCTCCTCAAGTTCGTTACAACCATCATCATCTTAGTCAGTTCAAAGAATTGAAATGTGTGACAGAAGCAAGATTTAGAAAGTCCAGTCGTTCACCTGCCTAGTCTACAAATGACAAGTTCTTGAAATCCAATTTAGAGTAACTTGCATTCAATTTCCGACATGTCTTTCAACCTCTATTGACTGTCCACCACCCATCTTCTTCCTACCTGAATTGCCATTATTTTTAGTCTATTGACCTTTCTGCTGAAACTAAACAATTCCTTGAAAATGATCGTCTGCTTCCTATACACACTACATTTTGTATGTTGAAGTCAAGAGAAAACTTTGTTGTTGAGAGGTCCGAAATTCGTTAAATAGAGGTAAATAAGCAGCCAAAACTCCAAAATGTCATGGGACCAGGTAAAAATTCGTTGTGTAGAAGATTTCGTCAAGTGGAGGCTCGTTATAGAGAGGTTCGACTGTATTGCATACAATGCTGAAGGTAAGCTGGTGATACAAGTCAGAATGCCACAGTGCAGATCTGTTGCATAGCAAATTTCCAATCACTTTTATATTCAACTAACTGACATAAGGTTCTTTATTAATTAATGTGTAACTTGCTATACAACAGGTAGGTACATAGTATGTAGTACAGTGGACTCTAAACTTGAGACTTGACTGTGTGTTCAATTCCTACTTCATCTACCACGTTCACAGAAAGATCTTGCATGATTGAATTGAATTTATTACAGTAACTTATAGGTACTTTTCTTTTAATAAACTATATGCTTTGAAAGTTTGCTTGATCTTGAACACATGTTAAAGGGCTGAATCAGTTTGATGTTTTCAGTCTTGGAGTTTGTCTTTTGTTAAAACATTACATAGGTAGCCTACTATTAGTTTTATAATACATCGCACTTACCAGGCAAGTGTAAGTTACACGTTCAAATTTTTCATCTACCGTAATAAAATAAAAGAGTTTCAAATCTTTTAATTCAAAGTCTTGTCAACTCTTGGGCAAAATTTGAAGCAAGTTGGACGAGTTTTAATGGATTACAGAAAATATTGACCACGATTTGAAGCGAATTAGACTTCGTTTTAAGGACAAGTTTTAATGAAAAAGTTCTGTAATCCATTAAAACTTCCCAGGGATGAGACCTACCGGTAGTGTAATCGAATTTTTATATCATAAGCCAACTATGTTCGAAATTTCGTGAAAATCGTTCGAGCCGTTTTCGAGATCCGTTCAACATGAATTAATATAAATAACCAATTATAAAATATATAAAGAAATTACTCGCTCAATATAATAGGATACCGTACCGTATGAAAAGTTGGTAAAAACGAAGTCTTCTCATTATTGTAATCCATAATAAACTCATTTTCTTGATTGCAATACTGGAAATAGGTTTTTATTATTTCCAAGATCTTAATTGGTATCATTCATTGACATGAAAATAATGGATAATAATTATAAAAAAATTACAAAAAATTATAATTAAATTTGTTATGATGAGGTATGTTATGATGTGCGGCTATAAAGCTATAGAAGTGAGAAATGCGGCTATAAAGCTATTCTTTTTCAAGCTCAAATAATTATCTATCGATGATTGCAGTTTTAAGCACTTCTTAGTCAAATTCAAAATATATTTATTGAAGTTAAAGTTTGACTTGAAATCAATGTTTAATTCACCATATATACAGAAAAAGCAGCATTGAAAAAGGTTCACTCCGAGCGTTATCAGTTCAAAATAAGGTCTTATTTCAGTTGAATTTATCATTCTGTCCCCTTTCTGTATGCCTAAAGTGGTTGATGCTAATATTCATAAATTGTTACTAATCGCTAATGTCTAACTTAAACTTGTGAGGGTTTCATCCAGCATAATTGATTGAATGAAAAATGAAGAAAAAAGCATTAGAGAAGATAATATCCCTATATAATGATCTTATACCACTGGTGGGCGGGGCTTATCGTCTACTTTTGAGCTCAGTTTGCCAAGCTGCTGCAGCACAGTATACATAATTATTATACCTAACCTATTCCTACACCTATTCTGTGGCTGCAGGCTGCCACCTCAGTTCCAGGTTTTTTTTACTTCCATGGCTGAGGTCATGATTCTAGTTTGGAGTTATTGATAGAAAACATTTTTTTACATTTTTCTTTTTCAATCTGATGAATAAATTTGCAACAAATATTATTGTAAAGAAATTTATTTCTAAAATCATGAAAAGTGAGAAATGAAGTTTGTAGGAAATCAGCATTATGGTACCTAGTTTATTTTGTTTATTTAACACACCGATTTTTCGCCAACACAACACAGAATGTTCTCTGATGGGTTGATTGGATTGGCGTATCGACGGCAGCCAGACCTAATAACAGCGCTCACCACATTCCGGGACGACACGTCACGGTAAGATAGGACAGAAAGCTCCTATGTCCATTTAGGATTTTTTTCTAGACATTTTAAATTGATAAATTATTTATTAATTTTAGAGAAAACATAACAACAGATCAATGTAACTCACTGAGCGCAAGGTCTACTGTTCACAGAGCTACTATAGTGAGGTCCACATTATAATAGCAGTGTGTAATTTGCAATGATGTTGCTATCCTTGTCTATCGTTCAACAAAGCAGATGGTGCTATCTCTTTCACGCATTGCGATGTTGCCATATCGTTTATCAACAATGTAGAAATTCAACTAATTGACAAAATATTTTATCTCAATCATGAAAATTTATTATTACATCTTTAAAATATTTTTTCACCACTCTGCACAGAAAGCAGCTGCTTTATTCCAGTCCCTACGTAGATCTGAAAGACATTGTTTGCAGACGGCTCTCATCTGACGTCAGAACAGGTTTCTTTCCGGCTAAGGCCGGAAAGAGCACCCTTTCCGGCCGCTATATTTCAAGTGTGCTAAAACAGCTGATCAAAAAACTTTTCATTATTTGAGTTTACTATTCAATAATTGAAACATTTATAATAATATCATCTTATTGTCATTTGAAAGAATAAAAAAGTATAAACTCAACCTCCCACATAATTGAACATAATCTTTTAGGTTATTTAGACAAATCAGAATAAAAAATAAAAATACTTGGACAATTTCCTGATATTCAGATTACCTCAGATTTGCTACAGCTATGACCTTCCACTTTTGCTTTCAGAAGTGCTTAATAAACAATTATTCTCATATATATATATTGTTCATTTTTCTGTGTGGCAAAAAATAGCATTCGCATAATGGGCAAAAATGTTTTTCCGGCTCTCAATCGGCTTGAAAACCGATTTTGAGCCGGAAAAGTCTCATTTTCGGCCCTAGGTGCGAAATATACTATTTCTTGACAAATAAAAATAATATGATCAACTATTTTCAACAATAATGCACAGTTAAATTCATCAGATATACCAGTATCAGCTGGTTTGGTGGCAAGGCTGAGATCTGGCAACTCTTTACTCTTATCTTCCTATCCTCCTTGCTATAGTGTAGTCCACGTTATAATGACAGTGAATTAAAATGGGAGAACAGCGTTGCCGATTCTCTGCCTTGATTAATTATCTTTCTAAATTATTGTTAGAAACATAATTTTCATCGTTGTGGACCTAGAAAAGGATAGTACCACCGGCTTTGACGAATGATAGAAAACTGAAGTTGATCAAATTCTGTCATTATAACGTGAACCTCACTATATCTTCCTACACTGCCATTATAACGTGAACCTCACTATTAACGTGGACCTCACTATATAGTGAGGTTCACGTTATAATGACAGTGTAGGAAGATATAGAGTGAGGTTATAATGATAGTATTTGATCAACTTTGGTGTTGCTATCCTTGTCTATCATTCGACAAACCAGGTAGTACTATCCTTTTCTTGCTCCGCAACGATGCCAAATCTGTTTTTGACAATGTAGAAAGATAATTAATCAAGGCAGAGAATCGGTAAAGCTGTTCTCCCATTTTAATCCACTGTCATTATAACGTGGATCTCACTATAGTAATTATATTTTGACTGTTCATTGGCACTGTTGTGCAAATCTTCAATTAATTGATTATTGTCTAAACACAGTTTGAATCATTTTGATTTCAATTTTTTATTTCTCTCAAATAGAGTGTCTTGAAAAATGTTTCCTAAGATATTACAGAAATTCAAGAGTTATTCCTCGAAAACAACAATAATTGTTCGAGTCATTGATTTATTTCATAATTGAAATTGAATTATCATTTTTTGTACCAAATTAGATGCATGTAATTTGAATAAATCTAGGAATTAACTTACGTTGGTAAACTGTACTATTATAGGAAAAGCACGAAACATTGTCATTAACCTAACCTACAAATTTGCAAGTCCTGAATCATTGAGTGAATTGAAGAGAGGAATGTGAATTTTCATGCTTTCTGATTTGGTTGAATGTTGTACTTTATTGTAATTTTTCTATTATTGACGGTTATATACGAGTAAAATATTCCAATGTAGAAATCCAACAACCTTGTTAATTAATGATGTTTTCGTGTAGCACTTTACGTTCAAGAAGTTCGTCTTTTTTGATAAACTATCTAAAGGTTGGGAAATTGTCTAATGTTCACCGAGCCGGTAAATTGTTACATCATACTCTTGTGCCCACTAATCAAAATTTAGTAATTTCAAGGACTTCGTTGAGAAATGGTAGATTTTTATTTAAAAATGTTTTTAATCATTCTCGGAAGGCAGACTTGGTTAGGTCCTGTTCTTTGCGATTTTTCAGTTCGCAAAACATGACGATGGCGGTGATGATAAACCTCAAAACATTGACATAGTTTGGTCCTGAAAAGGATTCGGTACCACAACTGTGATGGTACCAGAGGTTTGGCCCAAAGTTCCAATTATTGCTTTAAATGGCAATCCTGTTTTCCAAGGTTTACAAAAGTTATAGAGGTAAGTATTCTGTAGGCCCAATAAAATAAAAATGCATCTACTAGAAATGTGTCGATATCTTCAATAATAACTTGAGATAAACGAACGCGCAACTCACCGCTTAAAAAGATTTATTTAACAAATATAACACGTACATAAGGCAGCATGACTATTGGTAACGGAATGACACGAGAAATAATCTTACAGAGTTTAAATAAAGTGCTACTCTACAGTTCCTAAATCTATTGTCTATATATATAGAGATATATAACTCTCCCCCCTTAAGATGAAGGTGTCCTCACCTTCATAAGGGTAGCTGGGTTGTAAGAAATATTTTAGAATTTTCTAAGTGAAATTGAACAGTATCTAATTTCTTGTCTGGAATCATAAGTTTGTTATTGAATACATGAGAATGAAAAAAAACATATAATATAATAAGTATTAAGCACGCCCATTAATATATAAACTACATATTCTGATAAGTTGCTACTAACTAAAAATCTTCAGAATCAGTAATGGCTCTGAATAAGTATTTGCTTCATGTATTTCGTCAAAAGTAAAATTAGTGATTATTTTATTTTCATAAGTCGGTACTTCCGTAGGATTAGGACATACTTTCCAAAAAATGTATAATTTTACTAAAATATAATAAGCTTCATCTTTTCAAGGATATTAGTTTGTAGATTTTTGAATATGTTACAATATTTCTTGAGCCGTGAACAATTGACTCTTGCTGATGTTAACATTAAATATGTGGCTTATAATCTG
>NC_052512.1:1451102-1544105 GCF_014356525.2 Nilaparvata lugens | reverse complement strand
GCTTCACAGCATTCACCCAATGTGTAGGGTACTCTTTCCAACAGCCTTTGAGTCAGAGTTCTTGAAAGAGTCTTAACATCTAAGTCTCTCCATGATGTGGAGAGCTGGTTGAAGAACCTTATTCCAGAATAACATGGTCCTTTCTCGAACAAAGTTGTTTTATGAACTGGGTAGATCATAAGATGGAATTCTTATTTCTTGTGCCATACGCATGTTGGGATCTGTTTGATTCAAATTTATGCTAGTTCTTCATAACAAACATAATTGCTTCCAAATAATAAAGGGTGGAACAGTCAGCACGTTCAAGTTCAAGAAAATCGGCTTGCAGGAATCGCGGCCAAAAGGATTAATACCACCAAGAGCACGAACTGCTTTCTTTTGTACTAGGAAGATCTCCTGCAAATCTGTCACGTTGCTACCCCAAAAAAGAATACTATAACGAATAAGAGACAAAAAACATCCGTGATAGACTAAAAATTGAAATTGAAATTTATTCATAACACTGACAATTTACAAACAAAAGTAAATGAACTTAACAAATCAGTACAATAATTTTGAAAAAATAAAAACTAAAATACATAATATAATATTATCTTCTAATTCTATTTATATAAATGAAAATAATTAAAAACTAACAAAAACATTATGTAGCGTCAGAATTATGATTAAGGTACTTCATAAGCTATTAGCTGAGTTGAAGTTACCTACTCTGAAAATTAAACTATTTGACCATTGCAAGAGACTCGAAAAAAAATTTCAACAGAAAATCTTAGTCTATTCAAAGAAAATGAATTGAAAGGAGTAAACATTACAGAAGTTATTTATAGAAACCAAAAAGTATAATACAATCTTAGGAAAATAAATTAAGAAGAATTTGAGGACATATACATTTTTATATTATATATGAACTAAAGTCATAATATATTAATGAAAAAATAAATAAATAAAAATCCTGAGACAGAAAAATTGTTAGAACCCTAGGAAGCAATAGTAGAAATTTCCAAAATAATGTAAAAAAAGAATTCATGTGAAAAAGAACTCCTCAATCTCATCAAAATTGAATAAAAAGTGCTTCAATTTCTTCAAAAAGGTTATCAGTGAGCCTGTGGATGTAATATGTAGAGGTAACTTATTAAAGGAATTTGGAGCACTGTAATCGTAAAACCGTTTGAAGGCTTCACATGAAGGGTTTGCAAGAACAACCAAATTTCTGTCTTTCAATCTGTTTGAGAAAACTAAGGCATTCCCTGTAATCTGACCACTTCTTAAAAAGAATATTCTCAAGACCCTGAAAATATATAAATGCCTTAAAGGCAATATATCCAAGGCCTGGAAGTAGGGAAATGAATGAGCTCTCCTATTTAATGATGTCATCATTCTAATCAATCTTTTTTGTGCAATAAGTATAGAGTTTAAATTTGTTTCATATGCACCCCCCAAACAGCTTAGCCCATATTGAAGCTTGCTATTTGCAATAGCGAAATAAACAGATCTCAGAATTTTTCTAGGGCAAATGAATTTCAATAAATAAAATTTACGAAGCATCATATTCATGTGCTTTTTGAGTGATTGGATGTGAACCTTCCAATTGCAGTTCTCATCAAGCTCTAAACCAAGATTTTTGATATTTTGCACTTGATCTATCTTTACAGAATTCATTATGATTAGATAGGCAGACACCACACTTGAATAGTACGGGAACCTGCAGGATGGGCTTTGATCTCAAAGAGAAACGAACAAATTTGGTTTTAGTACTCAGAGCCAACCTATGCACTGAGAACCAAATTTTTATCCAATTTAAGTCACTTTGCATCTTAGAAGTTGCCGTATCAATTTATTTCTCACAATATAGCAGAGCCGTATCATCCGCAAAACAAGTAACTGTTCCACTCAGATTATTTGCGCATAATTTATTTATATACACCAGGAATAAAATTGGTCCTAATACCGAGCCCTGGGGTACCCCACATGGGATGGTCAAATAAGAGCTCAGAACATTCTTAACTCGAACACACTGGCTTCTGCCCACCAAGAAACTTTTGAACCAGTTTAAAGCAATGCCTCTTATTCCAGCCTCCCTCAATATATGCAAAAGAATGTTATGGTCCACAGAGTCAAAAGCTTTAGTTATATCAATGAACAGGCCCAAGACATTCAAGTTTTTGTTTAGCCCATTGAAAATTCCTGAACAGAAAGATAACAATGCATCCTCTGTACATTTCTTCTCAATAAAGCCATATTGGTTCTCACTCAGAAAATTATTCAAATTGAAAAAATTTTGATGACTACCGCCCTCTTCAAGCATGCGGGAAATTTACCACTTTCAAAACTTAGATTGATCAAATGAGCTAGCTCAGGACTTATGAATTCACTGGAAAGTTTAACGATAAACGCTGATATACCATCAATTCCAGATGCTTTATTTTGATTCAATTGAGAAATTATTCGTTTTACCTCATCTACACAAGTTGGGAAAAAGAAAAAGGAGTTTTGCACAGAAAGTGGAGGAAACATTTTTTATTAAAATCAGAAGGGTTCATATTGCTAGAGTCATCGATTTGATCGATAAGCTTTTCTACAATTGTGACGAAAAATTTATTAAACTCCTCAGCCACTTCAAGCGGTTGCTGAACAGTCAAATGTGGATTGTCAAATGTCCTAATTGAATCAAGGGCATTTTTCTTATTATTCGCTGTACCCAAAACTTTATTAATTGTATCCCATTGTTTTTGTGGGTTATTTTTATTCATATCAAACAAATTATGGTAGTATTGGTTCTTCCTATTTGCCATATCCTGTTTCAATTTAAATGCAAAAATATCAAATTCTCTTTTCAATCTAAAATTTAGTGGATTTTTCTTTACTTTATACAACCGATTTCTATGATGCTGTCTCTTACATAGCTCAACCGTCATCCAGGGTTTCAAAATCTTGACATTATTTAATTTACTACTCTCAATGGTGGCTTTATTTACTATTTCGTGAAAAGTTTTTAAAAATATATCAAATCCATCAGACACATTTACTGCATTGAAAACTTCAGTCCAAACTGCATTTTTCAACAGATTAGAAAGCAAAGTCCTATCAATAGTTTTAGTTTTCTGATTTGTATAATAAAACGGTTTGACATTTGATAGAAAATAACTTGAATCCAAAAGGCAGATAGTTGCATCATGATCACTACTTTTCACTTTTCTCTTGTGAATTAAGTTCATTTTATCCTCTCTCCTAACAAATTTCACTATGATACCAGCCGGACGATTACTGCCTTGCATCTTTTTCAGGCGATGACAGACATCAATGTTCTCTCGTTTTATATCTAAATCTAGAGCAGTAGGCCTATACACACACTTCTCACAACTTCATAGGTGTCTTCTCCGGTCGTTTCAGGAACACCAAAAATTTCAACAGTGTTCATTCGCGTATACTGTTCGACGTGATCAACCCTATCCTCTAAATTCTTGACCTTTTTTTTTAATTCACATTTTCCTGCGTAAGACTTTCAATAACCTTCAAATACTCAGCAAGTTTACTCGATTGTTCCACAATCAATTTATTTTGGTCCTCAATTTTATTATGAGCAAACGTGAAAGATTTGTTGAACTGTTCTTCCATCCTCTTACGATCTTCTCGAGCCTCCTCCAGCATAAAAATGACCTGGGAGTGGTTAGCTTTGCCATCCTCGGCCACCGATACTGCTGCCATGCTTTTCCTCCTAGACTCCGAGCATGTTGGGCAACGCCAAATTTGTTTTTGGGCTGATACATACTCGATATCCGCTTTGGACATATTTACACAGTTTCCATGACACGGTTTATTACAATCACTGCAAATAATTTTAGCATTACGTGTGATACTGAATTTCTACAAACAGTGCACTCAGACATACTGTTAACTTGGGAAAGCAAACTGAACGGGGGAAAATATTCACGTATTTCACAGAAAGATGTTTTGTCGAAACAATTCACGTATTTCACTGAATTTACACCGGATTTCACTGAAAGATGTTTTGTCGAAGCGAGTCACCAGAAATAAACACTCCGATTGATTTGAACACAAAGTGACAAAGTTCAACTATTGATAAGGGAGCAACTGTCTCTACCGACCGACTCTTGCAACGTCTCAATCATCACTGACGAGTTTGAGCGCTGTCTTTTGATTGGAAGCACTTGCTATTGTTCTCACGGCCAAAAGAGCGTGCGATAATTTGTTCATCAGAACTCTTAAATGCTTATTCCACTTGAGACTACCTTGAAGCTCTACTACGAGAAATTTTGCTGATGGAACTGCATTGTACTTTACCCCCGTATCAAGAAACTATTCCTGGAAACCCACTTCTGAATGACTGCCAGGAGCAAACTTCATGAAATTTGTCTTTTTTTAATTCAATTTCAAAGAATTACTGCTAAACCAGTGATGAAGCTGATTCAATACTTAGTTGTGACAAAAGGTCACAAAAACTCGTGACCTCGAATGTTATTTGTCATTTTAGCGTTTTGATGCTTTGGGGGGGGGTGAATCGGTCCAAGGTTCAATTTGTGAGACTGTGACTATTATGTAACATGTAACACAAACATACATAGGCCTACATTGAATGTATAAGGAGGCAGTTGTTTTATACTGTATAAAATCTAAAATAACCAACCTTATTACAGATCAATTTCTCACAGACCATGAGATTAAAAGAGACTTTAACTAGGCCTGCACATGAGAATCTGGACCTTTATTAAATTTTTCTTCCATATTGATTTATGAGGCTCAATCTCAAGATTTCTGCCCAAACTATAGAATGGCATTGGGTACAATTTTTCAGTTATGAGTGGAATTATTTGCTTGCCTTTCTTCTACTCTTCCATTCTTTCTTTCTTTACTTAAATAAATGGATTATTGAATCTTTTCAATTACGGTACCATATCAAATTTGCCTCAAAATGACAGAGAAGATAGTGTCCGAGCGCCTCCCCACTGTAGCCAGCTGCCCCTGCCTGTCTATTACATGGTAGGCACAGTTGGCAAGGTAATTTTCAATTTTTCTCCTTGGGCTACATTCTATTCAACACACCCTCTCCATAAAGCCACGCCAATTATTGTATTTGAGTTGTTTCTGTATTTTGGATTTTTATTATTTTTGAATAAGTACGTATATATAAAAATAATGGCTGATCAATGGTCTTCGAAGCTGGCGTCAGATTTTTGTTGCAATTGATTATAGATATTTGTTATTCTAATGTCAAACCTATATTTACAGTTTATATTTCGACTATAGTCTTATTTACATTTCTTGAAACAATTAAAGGCAAACTTATACTAAAGCCTACTGAAATTGGCTTTCAATAAGCTTGCATAGGTTACGTATAAGACAAGATGGTTACTTACCGGTATTTAAAACGATAAAATTATAAGTTTTGGTGAATGTTTTGAGTACTTCAATAAATAAATGGCTAAATACTGGCCAGCTTCAGTGTCATTCAGACTAAATACAATCCAATTTCACTGAGTACGCTATCTTATGTAGGTAATAATTTTGAGGATTGTGAAACTCGACATTGAGTCTGAATAATTCGATATAAGCCTTCATGGAAGTTTTAAATTATAAATAACCTACTTCTAATTACCTCTGGCAAACGGAGAATAAACTGACTTTCCAATTCAACTGGACCTTCAGCTTCCTTTCGACTTATTTCTGATTGACGATTCATCTTTCAGTAAAGTTTTACAAGTCAAAACTGAAGCTAAAATGTATTATGAATGCTGCTAAAAAATATGGAATGGATGTGTTCGCATAAACAAGCCCAATTTAGTGAAAAATTGCTACAATCACTAAACAGAGAAGAGAAGAGTAAAAACAGGAATCACATAACCTAATTCTCATTCTCATTCTCAACTCAAACATTTCGAATTCGAATAAAAATTTGACAAGCCATCTGATCCTAACTCAGCACCGTAATGCGCAGGCGTTGAAAACGGTTCCATTTACCAGTTCTTTGTGACGACGTTTACTGATCACTGATTATAGTGTGGTCCACGTTATAATGGCAGGATTGATTGACAATAGTCTTGCTATCCTTTTCTATCATTTAAAAAGCATATAGCGCCATTTATTAGCTTTGCCAGTTTGCCAGTAATTTTTCTATTCTTACTTTTGACAGTGACTGTACAGATGTAAACAAACGATTTTCAGCTGCATTGTTTTTTCTACAATCCAACAAAATACTCGATTAGACAAGTCGTATAATTATTGTTAAAAGGTTTGAATTAAAACTGTACTTGGCACAGTAGAGCACCTTTTTTATCAATTCCATGATAATTTGTGACTTTAAACAAATCAAAATTCAGCTTCTCTGCAGTACCTACCACAGTAAAAATAAGTCATTCATAATAAGAGGTGGGAAAATATTTACTTCCTCAATGGCGATATGTAGCTGACAGAGCTATAGGCTATGTAGCTCAAATTTTATATAGCAGAGCCATATAGCTCTCAAGCTACATAATGTGAACATAGCTTGAGTTCTACTAGTCTTTAAACAGCTGGAGTCAGCCAAAATTCAAGTTTTTTTTTTTAGATTACGTCCTAAAGACTCCAGTCATGGAGTATAAGACAAGTCATGTTATCACATAATAATTCTAACATTAAGTAGTTCAACCTAGTTTAGGTTTGAAAGGAATTCTTGTACACTATGAAAAGCTCTATCAACTAAATATTTTTCATTTGTTTTTTGAAAATCTTCAAATCATCATACTTTTCAAGATTTGAGTAGCTTGTTATAAAATTTCCTACCAATATAATCTGGTTTTTGTTCAAATAACCTACTATTGTGACCCATTATATGATAATCTGCTCTGTTTCGCGTATTATACTCATGAACATCTGAATTCTGGATCACACCACTCGTTTTCACATGCATTACAACTTCATATACCTACATACAAAGATGGCACAGTTAATAGACCAAGCTTTTTAAATAAAGGCCTACAAGAGTCTAGCCTATTCACTTTCTCTATACATCTGAGTGCCTTCTTTTGAATCTTAAACACTATGTCCATATTTTGTTGAGATGAATTACCCCATACTAAAATAGCATACCTAATATGAGATAGTATAAGTCCATGGTAAGCAGTTAACAGTAGTTTTTTATCATTCAGCCTAGCAAGCTGCCGCAGGACAAATACCCCAGATGATATCTTATTACATATCCTCTCAATGTAAGGATGCCATGTTAATTTCCTGTCCAATAAAATCCCAAGAATGCTACTTTCTCTTCTTGGTCTAATTCATTTTCCTCTACAAACACACTTATTTCTCTATCCTCTACTGAATTATATTTACTTTTGAACTGTAGGAATTGACATTTCTTACTATTATTGTTAATTGCCTTTGCTTCAAGAATTGGACAATTGACTGTACTCCAGTAAAAGCATTTATTTCTAGACTATCTAATAAATAATTGTTAAAGATAAGCGATGTGTCATCAGCAAACAACAGAGCTCTGTGATCTTTTAACTCTTTTGGTAATTGGTTCACATACAACAGAAACAGTAAGGGACCCAGAATTGAGCCTTGAGGTACTCCAGCCTGGACCTCCAGTTTTTGAGATTTAATTTTTACTATTTCATTCCCTTCCACCTTGGTAAGCTCAACACACTGGTTTCTACCTATGAGATATGATTCAAACCATTTAGTTCTATACCATTCACACCTACAGTTTTTAGTATTTCGAATAATATTCTATGGTTCACACAATCAAAAGCTTTGGATAATCAAGAAATATTGCGGCTGCCTTCTCACCTGAATCTATTATATCTATTAGTCTTTCAACAAGGGATACTATTGCAGTCTTAGTAGATTTCCCTTTCTGGAACCCATGCTGTTCATCACATATGAAATTAATTTCTTCCAGGTGCATCATATAACCTATTTAAAACTACTCTTTCAAAAATTTTACTTATTACATTTAGAATACTAATGGGTCTATAATTTTCAACTCTCTCAGAATCACCGCTCTTGAAAATTGGCAAAATTTTTCCTTGTTTCAGAACATCAGGCAAAATACTGGCCAGCTTCAGTGTCATTCAGACTAAATACAATCCAATTTCACTGAGTACGCTAACTTATGTAGGTAATAATTTTGAGGATTGTGAAACTCGACATTGTGTCTGAATAATTCGATATAAGCCTTCATGGAAGTTTTAAATTATAAATAACCTACTTCTAATTACCTCTGGCAAACGGAGAATAAACTGACTTTCCAATTCAACTGGACCTTCAGCTTCCTTACGACTTATTTCTGATTGACGATTCATCTTTCAGTAAAATTTCACAAGTCAAAACTGAAGCTAAAATGTATTATGAATGCGGCTAAAAAAATATTGAATGGATGTGTTAGCATAAACAAGCCCAATTTAGTGAAAAATTGCCACACTAAACAGAGAAGAGAAGAATAAAAACAGAACTCACCCTAACCTAATTCTCAAACATTTTGAATTCGAATAAAAAATTGACAAGACATCTGATCCTAACTCAGCACCGTAACGCGCAAGCGTAGAAAATTGAAGCTAAAATGTAAATGTTCCATTTATCAGTTCTTTGTGACGACGGTTACTGATCACTGATTATAGTGTGGTCCACGTTATAATGGCAGGATTTATTGACAATAGTCTTGCTATCCTTTAAAAAAGTATATAGCACCATTTATTTTCAACTTTGCCAGTTTGCCAGAAATTTTTCTATTTTTACTTTTGACAGTGACTGTACAGATGTAAACAAACGATCTTCAGCTGCATTGTTTTTTCTACAATCCAACAAAATACTTGACTACAGAAATTTTTCTATTTTTACTTTTGACAGTGACTGTACAGATGTAAACAAACGATCTTCAGATGCATTGTTTTTTCTACAATCCAGCAAAATACTTGACTAGACAAGTCAAGTAATTATTGTTAAAAGGTATAATTATTGTTAAAAGGTTTTAATTAAAACTGTACTTGGCACAGTAGAGCACCTTTTTTATCAATTCCATGATAATTTGTGACTTCAAACAAATCAAAATTCTACTTAAAGCTTCTCTGCAGTATCACAGACAAAATAAGTAATTCAAAATAAGAGGTGGGAAAATATTTACTTCCTCTATGGCTATATGTAGCTGACAGAGCTATAGCCTATGTAGCTCAAATTTTATATAGCAGAGCTATATAGCTCTCCAGCTACATAATGTGAGCATAGCTTGAATACTACTAGTCTTTAAACAGCTGGAGTCAGCCAAACGTCAAGTGCGGAGGCTGCTCATTAACTGAAAAATGTTTTTCCAGTACATTGAGCCCTAATATCATGGAATAGAATCGAGGAAATTTGAATATTTCTGAAATTATTGATATTCTCGTCTCCGCCATCATTAACGTGTTTTGAACTAGATTTTTCAACTGTAGTTGAAAAACTCATATTCTCATTGCTACATGATTCTATTTTTCTATAGAGGTGTTTTGTATTGGTTTCTTCTGACATCAATCAGCATTCTACATTATTTAATGCTCAGTTTTCAGTTTGCGCAGTTGGTCTGAGATCCCATTAACCTTGTGTCGTCATATTAGACATCAGTAGTCCATGTATTTCTTATTTAATCACAACTTACTGATCATTTTAGTCAGGTATCGACACCTTCATAAAAGATGATATTCTGTGTATATTTACAGACAATAATTTTTTATATGGTCTTTGTTACTGTGGTGAGTGAACTTCAATAATGATTATCATAAATAATTAAATATAAGAGAAACATACCAATATATCATATTTTTTGTAGAACTATGAATATTTATCAACTTTTATGAAAAATGTCTGATTATTTCATTTATTCTTACAATAAGTACTAAATCATCAAAATGATTGAGAGAGGAAAAATAATGTAAACTTGTGCTATTCTTGAATTCTTTTCCCAAATTGAGATAAGGTTACACATAGTCCGAAATAGGCTGCCTTGTATTTCTTCACTTCACGAAATTTTTAGTCCTAAAATATTGTTGACCGAGTGAAGTGAGGTCTAAGATTCAATTCGACACTTTGGCATTTCTCTTTATGTTTATATTTATGTTCCGCATTTGAAGCGAAACGCGGCAATAGATTTTCATGAAATTTGACAGGTATGTTCCTTTTTGAATTTCGCGTCAACATATGCATAAGGTTTTTTGAAATTTTGCATTCTAAGGATAATACAAAAGGGAAAGGAGTCTCCTTCTAACGCCAGTATCACCATAAAAATCAGACTATAGAAATATTTATCATAAATCAGCTGTCGAGTGGATTATCAATTGCATGCAATTGATATCATAATTTAACTTGGTAAAAAATCAGGTGTTGTGTGGACTATTAACTGCATGCCACCTCGCTTGCAATTTTTATGCACTATTGATTCCATGCAATTAATAACTAAAATAATATAGTATTGTCTCTCGACCTTTCTCTGCTTTCAACTCGGGCTGATCTGTTACATTTGTTGTTAGCATTTCTGATACACCAACTCCAACAGCCATTATCGTTTTCACACCGATATCTTATTGCCAACACGACATTCAGACAGGATTTACTCTGATGGACAGTATAAGAGGAGACTGTGGTTTTTAAATGCGCGAGGTCCACTGTTTACGGAACTACTAGTCACGAAGCAGATTTTCAAATTAAGATGCTTCAAAACAAAACATAGGAGGAATATCACGCATTAGTATCACACTCTAGAATAAAAAAATATTCAGAAGTCGATTGTAATGATTTTGGAGAAACCGAAGAAACAAACTCAATTCTAAAACATTCTATTGAAAACATACCGTACATAATTATATATAGGTGTTTTTGCACTGGCGGGAGACGAATCGGGAGAGCAGGAAACTCTACGATTGACCGATTATCAGCTTATGCCCAAACGTAAAGACCCTAACTGTCTCATATCCTCCCAATTGTTCTTCATTCAATAATTGAAATATTAAGCTGGAATTAACTCATATCCATGAATAAGCCTTCTCACACAGGGAAAATCATTGCAGCTTCCACTAGCTGCCACGAGAACGTGGAATTGGAAAAGTCTGGAAATTTCTAAATGCATAGAGAAAATATATTATAACTTTTCTATCTTTTTGCCTTCTAACTTTGCCATCTTTTCTTTATGGTACCTCGGTTTTTCATGAATCATTCTAGATAAAGGAGCTCAAATATAGAGTACATAAAATTTCCAACTCTGCGTTTCCGTAGCAGCTAATGGAAGCTGTGGCATGGTTCCTGTGTATAGCTAGCGTGCTCATGGATTCTGTCTTATCAAATTTCAGACTGGTAACAAGTGTGACAAATTATCACCAGGAAGCCTTGTTGACTATCCTTACATCATCTACGACACAACAGATGATTGGGAATCTGCTCTTTTCAAGATTGTCACTGAACTCAATACAAATGATAATGAAATAAATAGAATAGTTCAACACGGAGAACTTTGTAACAGCATCGATACAGACACGGCCAAACTCCTACGGAGAATGATAATCCAGCATTGCGTCTCACTCGATATTATCAACAGCTTTGGCAAAGAAGAAAAATCCCTGATGAGAGATGCCATCAAAAAAGGAATGGAAACTTGTAAGACGAGAATTAAAAGCAGCGATTCAGATTTTAATACTGATGAATCAGAGGCTGCAGAGCATCAATGTAGATTTGTGGCGGCTGTGAAACATATTCTGCTTGAAAAACAGAAGAATGCAAGATTCTCACGTCCGGCTAATTATATGATAGAGAATTTCAAATATGCGTCTCGTAATTTTGAAATGGAATACATGTTTCTCAGTTTGTCCGACTCGAGAATCGCTAATTTCTTCATGAAATTGTTCCTTGAGATCGATAAACTTTCACCACAAACTCGACTTTCCATCATTCTAAGCATTACGAATACTGAATTCTTATTCAGACCAGAGGTGATTAATATAACAATTATATAATTGCTCTTCTTAGAATCACTTCACTAGCATGTGCTTCTTTTAAATTATCAAAAATATAATATAAGGACATAAATTACTCTTTATTTTTTCATTTGAACTTGAAAATTGCCAAGGCCGCAACTAGTATTGCTCTTTTGAAATTTAAAAAAAATGCCTTAAATAATGGTTAGGCCTACTTTATGTTTTCATACTGTATTGTGTTTCCAGTAATTTATCTCTAACATGTTTGCATTAGGCCCGGTTTATTAAACACCTAGTGCTGGCTGCAAAAAAGCAGGTTAAATTTTTATTGAGATTAATTTCACGAGAACCAATTAGAGAAGCCTTCATTTTAGAAAGGCCATCTCTGATTGGTTATCTTGAAATAATCACGATTAAAATTCAACCGGTTTTTGTGCAACCGGGCCTTATAAATCTAATTGACCATTGAATCTATAGTTTCCATGATCCGTTATATTTGATAAGTGGAGAGCAAGAGTAATTAATAAAATGATCTAAAACACTTTATCAAAACTCTGATCATGCATGCAAAAGGTCTGGTTGAAACAATTGAGCTTCAATAAGTTATAAGTTATCTATTATCATTCATCCCATCATCATCACCTAGGCTTGAAATACTTTTAGAAAGTCGCTTTTGTAAAATAATAGATGAAAAATAAAAATGCTTAAAGTTACAGATGGGTAAAAAGCAAGACACAATGTAGCAGAATATAGTGAGGCCTGCTATAAAAGGTTCAATTGAGACAAGATGTTGTCACTGCCAATCACTGGCTGTTTGGCTGCATCAGGTCCCCTGTAGACAATTGATCGTTGGGGGATGAGGTTGGTGATTGTCAGCCATAATGGTAGATGATGTTTGTCTCACACAAAGTAGAGACAGTGATTCATTGCTTTGTCGGATCGGATGACTTAGGCTGCCTTCCCGTCTTATGGTTCATTTTCTTCCTCAGGCTTCTCAAGCAAACATTCAAAGTAAGCATAGACCACCAACGGTAGCTGATGTTTTTCAAACTTTAAGGTTAGCTTCGATCCTTCTTCAGCTTGGGCATGATGATTTTTGATGTCTTGTTGTTGGCACAGCAGTACTCCTCGTGATCCTTCATCCTTGATTTTCCATCTCTCTTAATGGTGTAGTGGATAAAGCATTGATGACAGATGATTATACAGCTTTTACGCATTGTAAGCTGAGATCTTAAAGGGCCTTAACAATTTTTGATGAACCAGTAGTGGCTGTTGACTCTCAAATCATCCTCTTCACTGTCGCATAGAAGGAGGAGGACAAAATGATTTTCCTTCCTCCATCTGTTTGACAACATGTCGTGGAAATATGATGTTCTTAGCATCCTCTCCATATAGATGTTAACTGACACTCCTGGATTGTCATTTTTAAGTCTATAAATTTGTCTGATAGTGATGGGGAATAAACGTGTAATCACTTCAACTTGTGTTCACTCAGTCCAGCCTGGCTCCTCCATAAAGAAGCTACTAAAAGTACTGTGATTTGTCATTGCGCCCACCTCAGTGGCCGTAACATACTGATCTCTCCTGGCAAAATGTCCCCTTTATATACTCAAGCTCACACCCCACTACATCCTAACAGTTTTTTTTTTAATTTATTTGCTACTTTTATCTATTTTCAATTTCTCTTTTTTTTGACTTTGGGGTGACCTTGACCTTGGAATAACCTTGAAGGTGATCTTAACCTTGAGTGACCTTGGGGGTAAGGACTATGGCGCATCCTGCGCCATTTTATAGTATACTATATTAAAGTATTCTACTATAATAATAATAATAATAATAATAATAATAATAGTGAGGGTGATGCCCACATAAGCTCATAGGCTTGTGCGTCGTTAATGAGTGAGAGGGATGATGATGGGAGATGACAACTACTTTTTAAGGTAGTCTACTATACTATTATTTTATACTGCTATGCATAGATTATGCTATTTTTTATCTATGTTTATAGGAGCATCCTTGTACTGTACGTACTTTTTCCAGGAAGTAAACCTATCAATTTTCCAAAAATTAATAAGCTCTACCGTGAAAAAATTTATGAGTCTCGTTTATTTCTTCTGCTACTAGAGTGGGATATTTTCGTGAGTCAGCACCTGATCAAGATTGTTCTGCTAACACTTTCAGTCAATAGACGAAGCAGATAACTCCATCCATAATTATTTTTAACTTTTCACCCTTGCTAAGATGAATGTAGACTTCTGTAGCTGCCAAAATATGTCATTCTACCATTTCACTAATTTTAAAACGTGAATCTCACTACAAAATTTTGATACATTGGCTTTTCCATTGCAGGGGACATCTTATGAAAGTACAAGAGATGGGATTGATTTAGTGAAGCATTCTTTTAACACTTTTGCATCTTTTAAAAATTATAAGGAAGCTCCAAGGAATCGTGAACAAGTATGGTTCCAGAATGAACTAATCAAGAGGCATTGTGAGCAAAATAAGGTATTTGCTGAACTATCTGAAGAAGCAAAGGAAGTATTCAAATTGGCACGTCACCTGAAACTGAAGGATTTCGAAACGAGATTGAAAATATTCCAATATGATGTCTTCAATTACAAAGTGATCAAAAATTGTGGTAATGTAATGCCTAAATTATTGGCTGACATACAAGGAGATCTTACTTTCTTAGAAATAAGAATGTCGGCGAATGGTAACTACAAAGCATTGGGTGGAGAAGACATAAATAAAATCAACATATTATTGTCCATGTGGATTGAAGAGAAAATTTTCATGTCTGTTGTTGACTGGGGTGTGTACAATGACTTGAAACAAATTTTCTTTTAAATTGATAACAATCCAAGCGTGGACGTAGATGCTATATTAAATACCCGTTGATAGCCTTTCTAAAGACAGACACTATGTTATCTTTACTTAATATATTTTTCGATAAATGATATCGATTTGATATGATTAATAGAATCAAGTTTCAAATGCTAAGACCCGGTAGCACAAAAGTTTGTTAAATGAATTTCAATCATGATTAAATTCCTCCAGAACCAATCGGAAAAGGTACGTTTTTCTGAGAAGGAGGCTTCTCTGATTGATTCTTGTAACATTTAATCAAGATTATAAGTTAACAGACGCTTCTGTGTAAGGATGCTTAAAAGGCTAATCTGAGAAATAACATAATAAAGGAAACTTACCACATTCATTTGCAGAAACAACTATGAGAAAGTTTTCCTATGATATAAAAATGGAACCCAAAGAGCAAGATTTCATTGAGAAGGTCAATAATTAATGTCGTTGATTGTTACAGTAAATCAAGTTTGTTTTTCAAGATTGCTTGTTGCAATAAATCTCATAATATTCATTTACAATCCTATTTTGTTTGGAATATTTTTCTACGCTAGGTTAAGAGTATATTATGTAAACAAAACTCATCCATTATTCATTGCAGAACTTGAGTGAGGTCCACATTATAATGACTGTTAGACTTCCTTTCACAGAGAATAGCTGAAATATTAATACATCGAGAAAATATAAATTCTTCAATAATGAAAATAATAAATTTCCATAATCGAGATTAAATCAGGCACGGCCCTAGGGACTTTGCCGCCCTGGGCGGCAACCGCCGCCCACCCTCGCAAGTATCCCGTCTAAATGTTAAACCCGGGTTCCACCCCTTCCTTGAGCGATCGCCTAACTATTGTGTCTCTGCTGTGATGCGATCGCGCCATTCGCACCACAGAGTCTCAGTAAACTCTAAATAACTATTTACTAGGAGTCCCAAGTGTAAATTGCACATTTTAAAATAATTTTTGTTTCATAAACTGTTTTATGTTTCCGGTTACAGATATCCTATTATATTAAGCGAGCAATTTCTGTATGTCTGTTTATATTATTATATTTTTATATCTGGTTATTTATGTTCAACGGATCTCGAAAACAGCTCTAACGATTTTCACGAGATTTGGAACATAGTAGGTTTATGATATGAAAATTCGATTGCACTATGTCTCATCCTTGGTAAAACTCGCTGAACGACATTAGAAGGATAATTCATCCTTGGCTGAAACAGCTGAGACTTTCGGCGTCTGTGGATAGTAAAGAGTGATTCTGTGGAAAATCAAATTATAGCATCCCCGAAATTCATAAGCTGACGTATAGCCAGCTGTTAAATATAAACACGATCATTTTAGAGAATTGTGTTCTGTTTATCAATATCGGGGCACCGAGCTTTGCTCGTTATTTCTATTTATTGATAAAAAGAACACAATTCTCTAAAATGATCGTGTTTATATTTCAGAACTGGCTATACGTCATCTTATGATTTCGGGGATGCGAAATATTTTGATTTTTCACATACTCAAACGCTCACTCACTTTTTTACTATCCACAGACGACGAAAGTTTCAGCTGTTTCAGCCAAGGATGAATTATCCTTTTAATGTCGTTCAGCGAGTTTTCCCAAGGATGAGAACTAGTGAAATCGAATTTTTATATCATAAACCTATTATGTTCCAAATTTTCAAGAAGAGAGAATTCCAGAACCAAATTCTTCATGTAAAATTCCCTTGTGCTATATACAGAGTGGCCCAAAAATCTCATATTTTCGGTTCATTTTCCAGTTTTCAACTATTTCCGCCAAAATCAGTGATCGGACAGAAAATCTTGCTCCCACCTTTTTTTAAGATTATAGAATTCTGAATGAAATGAGATTATTCGGAACTCTCTATCTCCAATGAGTACTGAGTTATGATTTTTCAGAAATGAGTTAAATTTTAAGAAAAAAAAATCAATTTTGATCATATTTAGTATTTGATCAAAAATATATCTCGATTATTACAATCTAGATGTGAAACTCAAAATCCCTCTGGGCGTAATTTTGTGCTCTACAAACTGAGACTAGGTAGAGCGCTCTATCTCATACAGATTTCCAGGTACACCTGACAACAATGCTCCTTGTATTGTGAAAAAACACCTAATTTTTAGCTTCAATCATCACCATCAATATTGTCCTCACAATGATATTTTGCACAATGATATAAGTTCATGAGATTATGTTTTATGAAAATCATCCGTTAGATGCACTTCATATCATTATTTCCTAGTGGAGAGGCGCGCTCAAGGATAACTCAGTACTAATTGGAGATAGAGAGTTCCGAGTGATCTCATTTCATTCAGAATATTATAATCTTAAAAAAAGGTGAAAGCAAATTTTTCTGTCCGATCACTGATTTTGGCGGAAATAGCTGAAAACTGGAAAATGAACCGAAAATACGAGGTTTTTGGGCCATAAGGGAATTTTGCATGAAGAATTTGTTTCTGGACTTCTCTCATGTATCCAAATAATATATTAAAAAATCAGAACTACAATGTAAATTGCAAGCACCAATGTATAATAGTGACTGGACTAGTAACAAAAAATATCTGATTAAACTATTTTTATGTTCATGTTCAAAACAGGTACACAATAAGAAAACAGGCTGTGCTAAAAATAAACTTTCTACTGGTGATATTTTTCAAAGTTTTTCGATTTGTATATTATCAAGCTATCAAAATGAAAACGTTTTCTTAGGAGAAAATTTTTTTCCAATCATTACTTTTTGAGACATGAGCGCCTAAAGTTCAAACTTTTGGGACAGAACATTTCAAATTCGGTGCGAGCTAAATCCATGAAATTCAAATGAAAAATTCTTCATGGCATTGTTGATTGAATAAAACAAAACTGCGGATGAGCTGCGGATCCTTCAATTGCCTGAGTCTCCCGCTATTCACTATCTGGGTTCCTATCCTATCACACCCAATCAAGAGGAAATGGAAAACTGTGACGATGGATGTGAAAATGTGCATGATTCCATGTCATCTGAAAAGGACAATAGAGAATCTCGGACTTTACCCCTCAGTAATAGTTTGATTTGAATTACCAAGATCTTCATCTTTAGTGAATTTGAAAATTAACAATATTCAAGTTTTGTATAGATAAACAGGCAGACAAAGCATTTATATCGAATAGTGGGACCCCAAAATTATGAATAGGCGTTAAGCATTTATCATCACAATATACGTAGTGCAAGGAATAAGATTGACCACCTGTGTGCTTCTTGGAAAGTCCCTCCAAATATATGTTGTCTAACAGAGCATTGGATCCATCAGAATGAAAGCTTTATCATACCAAATTACCTATGTGTCTCAAAGGTCAGTAGGTGTCTCAACATGGGCGGAGGTGTTGCTGTTTTTGTTCGTAATAACCTTTCTATCTTGACAGTAACACGTTTGACAGACCTGGAGAATGAATTCAATGATGAGATGTGTTTAGAATGCTGCATAATTCTGTGTGATATAGCTGAACGTGGCAAAGCATCAAGTTCTAGTTTTGTCCTCGTTTGCATATATAGATCACCAAGCAATAGTGAAAATGCTTTCATTTCTAGAATGGAGAAACTGTTCTCGAAATTATTTAAAAAATCAAAAATATATTAGTTACCGGTGATTGGAATATTGATTTTTTGAAAAAAGATGATCGCAATGTAAGATTATTGAAAGAAATATTCTCCTACATTCATGAACTTGTCAAAGTACTAACCCGTATCACTCCCAATTTCTAAATCATTGTTAGATCATGTTGTTTCTAACATCTCCCATGACTCAATTATTTGTAATCCAGTAAAGAGCGATTTATCTGATCACGATGCTCAGTTGACTTTCATTTTAAATACAGACATTGGAAAGCCCAAATACATCTATAAAAGACGTTTTTCAAACTTCAATAATCTTTTGCTGCTAGAAGACTGGTCAATTATTTATAATTTGCATGATTTGGATAGACAATGGGAGGTTTTCATGGAAAAGATGCTCTGTGCTTTCACAAGAGCTTTTCCATTGAAGCGCACAAAAGTAAGAGAAAACAAAGTAAAAAAGAATAAGTTAAATAAATCATTGAAGAAGCTTGCTGATGATAATGTTGATCTCTCAATTTTAGTGAGCATCACAAAAAATAACCCTGATTTGAAGCAGCTTTTAAAACAGCGACAAGTTCAATTCAGACAAATTTTGAAACAAGAAAGGAGAATTGATGTGAAGAGAGAAATTGACAGCTCAGAGAATATGCGGCGAGCTGTTTGGAATGTGGTTAGAAGAGAGACTTCCGAAGGTGTATCCTCTCTTTTAAAAAATGATACAGTCATCAAGTCATAAAATTACATTGCCAACATATTAAATAAGTATTTTATAAAATCAGCACAATTCATGAACAGTAACAATGTAGGATTAGAGTACCCAAGGCAGGCACGGCCCTAGGGACTTTGCCGCCCTGGGCGAAATCGGCAAGCGCCGCCCCCCCCCCCCCCCCGACCAGAAGGTATCCCGTCTAATAATTGTTTACTTAAAAATTTGCCCGAAGGAAATCAGCTTTTCAAGTTGAAAATGAAATTTAAACAAATATTTGACAAATATAAATATTGAGGAATAAGTGCAGGCAACGAATGCTCAAATAAAGGTATGGAGGGAAAATTTTGGAACACAATTTTCAACTCTACAGCTCTTTTAAGGATAGTAAGAGGATCAACAAATCAAAAGTCCTCACCCTTACCCCATGTGCCAAAGGGGTGGGGGTGGTTTGAAAGTACCATTTTTTCATTTTTCTCATATATCTCGGAAACTATGCATCTTATGAACATTTTTACACCGTACAAAATTGAAGCTCACAAAATTACCAACAAGTTTTGTTCTCTACATTTTTTTCATATCTCTTATAGTTTCTGATATATCCGCTCTTGAAGGTGAGACATTGAGACATTTTTTGAAATAATATTCCACCTCCAATTTTTTCATCTTTTCGGCCATATAATTTTTGAATGATTGATGAAAAAAATCCATGCTGATCATAAGCTAACGGAGCATCAAATTATCTTCAATTTGATGTATATTTTCACTATTTTACGCATTTCCCTACGACTTTTGCAGCAGTTTTAGTGTTGAGAGTGAAAGTTTTGTTTGGTAGAGGATTTCGATAAATCTGATACTTTTTGAGATAACTTATAAATGTTCTAAAGTGATGCATTTTCGAAAACTCAGTTTTTTCCATTTTTCGCTCTTTCAATTCTTATAACTTTCCAACAATTGATGGAAAAAGAATTTGCTTACTACGAGATTGTAGAGCATTAAATTATCATTCATTCCATGTATAATTCGACTATTTCACGCATTCCCATAATTATGACTGTTGCAGCAGTTTTAGGTTTGAGAGTCAAATATCAAGATTTGGAACAAGTGACTTTTTCGAATATCACACTATTTTGTGATCATAAATTGGAGTGTGCTTCAGTATGAACATCCATATTGAGTACCTATTGGAACGTCTGCGGAACTGAACACAGGGGGTGTTTCTAAACTTCCTACCAAACAAGACATTCAAAACTAAAACTGCTGCAACAGTCGTATAGGAATGCTTAAAATAGTCGAATTATACATGAAATGAAAGATAATTTGATGCTCTAAAATCTCGTAATTAGCACATTCTTTTTTCATCAATTGTTCAAAAGTTAAAAGACTTGAAAGAGCGAAAAATGGAAGAGAAACTGGGTTTTTGAGAATGAATCTCGAAAAGTTAGTATCATATTTATTGAAAACCTCTACAAAACAAAACTTGTAGGAAATTCATTGAGCTTCATTTTTATGTGGATGATTATGTCAATAGAACTCATTGTTTCCAAGATATAAGCATGTAAGTAAAAGTGGAAAATGCAACTTTCAAAACCACCCTCATCCCTTTAGCACATGATGTAGGGGTTGGGATTTTTGATATGCTCACCTCCAAACTAGTGTCAACAAAGCTGCAAAGTCTAAAATTGAGTTCCAAACATTATCTTCAAATTTCATTGTCAACTGATCTATTGTTGCTGAACAGAAAATTACACTCTCAACACTAAAACTGCTGCAACAGTCGTAGGGAAATGCGTAAAATAGTGAAAATATACATCAAATTGAAGGTAATTTGATGCTCCGTCATCTTATAATCAGCACGGATTTTTTTCATCAATCGTTCAAAAATTATAAGGCCGAAAAGATGAAAAAATTGGAGGCAGAAGTGTTTTTCTAAAAATGTCTCACCCTCAAGAGCGGATATCTCAGAAACTATGAGAGATATACGTAACAATATTGATATTGAGGGTAGGTGTAAAATAAAACATAATGGTGACCAACTCCCGAAGTAAAAATCAAACAAGAAAAATATGAACAGGACAAAAAATTTATATTTGTAGAAAATATGCTCAATCTTTGGGGTGTAATTCCTTAAAATTATTATTGATCACATTTACACTTGATTATGCTCAATACTCTATATCCTCTTGACCTTTCTCTCCAATAGATCATGAGGTTGAACCCCCAAGCTAGAAGATCACGAGCCGCTACTGGAAGATACCAACTTATCACCACGCGATATTAGCTGATGGACGATCTACCCCATTAAATGGGAAGCTGACAACTAATGTAACTATAGAACAAATCACAGTTCCACTAGCGGCGTCTATAATAAAAGGACTTGGTCAAGAGTTGCTATTAGGCATGGAATTTATGCGTGAAAACAGGGTGAATATTCACACATTCACGAGAGTGGTAGAGTGGGATCCTCCCCAACTGAATCCTTCAAGTCTGCTAATTATGTCGCGATCTCTCTTATAAGGGACTAAGGGGCGATTGCTGAGATCGGGTCTGGCTAACCCCGGTGCAACATTGGTCTAGCGCAACTTTGGTCTCGGCTAAAAAATCGGTTTGCTGAGATAGAGTTTAGCTGTCGGTTATCTTGATCTCTTGGTCGAGAGCAACTTTGATCTGCAGGTTTAGCCAGACTGACGCTCAAGTTTAGCCAGACCAAGGAGCAACTGAAGGAATCCATGGGGAATTATTGTTGCAATGTTGGCAACAGCGATCTCGAATGCTACTTTGGCTCTCACACGCTGTCTTTGCATATTGCTTTTGCACTCTCTCACTCACACCCACTCACTCTCCCATTATTCGTTTCGTTCTTGTTTTTTCTTCTTCCCCTCCCTCCCACTCTCTCTCTCTCTCTCTCTCAGGCATAATATGCCTTTATTACGGCATATTGAAGAAGAAAAAAAATCAATCAATCTCATTCTCTCTCTCTCTTTCCCCCACTTACTCCTATTCTCTCTCTATTTCAGTCTTGATCCTCTCTTGACCGTCATTATAATGATTATCTGTGATTAGATAATCTTCTTAACTCTTTCGAATGTTGTAACAGTGAACACATGAACAACTAACTCCTCACCTTTTTGGTGTTCATTTGTAATTCATTTTCATTTATTTCCAAAATGTAGTTTTTTTCTAGCGTATTGTCCAGCTAGGAATTTAATGTAATATTTTTCAATTATTAAACAAATAATAGCTATTGCCGCAACACTATGTATAATGCGACATGATGCTGCAGTACTCACATAAATCACCAGTCTCTATGTGGACTACCATCAGCAAAAAATCTGAGAGCAATCAGCACTTCTCTTCAGTTTTAAATTCTGATACCGTACTCGCCGACTTGAGGTATTGGTTTGTAATAATCCAAATATTCAAGGTAATCCATTATTCACTTCATCCACTCACAAAATCAATTCCACAGAAAGGATCACGCAAACGAAGGGTCGCTCATCACCATCTGGACTCAACTTAATAGTTCAATTATGCAATGCAGACTATTTCTGCATCCCGTGATGATGCAAGCAAACGCAGCTGCCTCCAATTACCAACAATCAACCCCACATAGATATCATCTCACACTTTCTTACAATTACAACGTATTTAATACAGTTCTCCTTCATTACTGATATAGTTGCAGTTCCATATTATGTTCAAGCCAATCGATAGCATCGATACTATCGTGTAGCCTAAATTCGTAGAAGGTAATCGACCACTGATAGAAATTGAGTCAAAAGAATTGGCTTCCAATTTAATATATTTTCAGACATTGTTTAAACCAAAAATATAATATAATATGAGTGTTGAGAGAATATCAGAATGATAATAGAATTATGGGCTACTCAGTGAATGGGCTAGTACTGCCAGAGACAAATAAATAGGTATCTTTCAAACAGTATCTTTACTCTATGGAACTGCATATAGCGAATACTTCAGAAAAATCTTTTTGAAGTAAGTCAGTTTTGTTTTTACCATCTTTAGCAATTGAAAGTTCAATTTAACATGTATTGATAATTGTTCATTCAGTTTCATGCATGAATATGAAAAGATCATGTATTTAAACTAGTTCATGTGATTGAAATGTAGTTCACTTGAACAATGCTCCAGCACCTTTTTTTAGTATGGTACCCACAAAATGTCCTTGTTATGTTATGAATAAAGAGTAGTTTCCACCGGGGACAGGAGGATATACAAATCTCCAGTAATATCTGGGAACATGGATATATCCCCCCCACATTAATTTTTTTTTTCACTTAAGTAAAAATCATGAAAATCATAGGTTTGTAGACTATAGCTTTGAAACTATTTTTTGAAACAATTGAATGACTAATGAAATTATATTTCCATTCTATTTGTTATATGAACTGAAATAACATAGGCCTATGATATTTTCTATAAAAATTAAATAATGATCAGCCCACTAAACATAAAGAAACTTCATTATTAGGATGTAGTTTTTCAAGTGGAAATTGCTTGAAATCACACCAAATTGAGGGTATTTTTCTCAAATTTTCCGGGGGGGGCCCCCGGATCCCCTTTTTGTGAGAAGTAAAGAATTTCCTTGTTGTTTGAACCTGCCTCCTAGCAGGTCAAAGTTGGAGTCTAAAAACATCATTTTTGCTCCTGAGGTTATCTCATTTTAGCCTGATCCCGATCTCAGCAATCCACCGAGATTATCTTTTAAACTCGAGTTGATCTACGCTTGAACTCAGCAATCCACCGAGATTAATTTTTAGCATAGACTGGATCTCAGCAAACCGATTTTTAGACCGCTGGTTTTTCCCTGCGATAATTGCTGGTCGGCTAACTTTTGCGCTCGAGCGTGGTTAATCCCGATCTCAGCAAACCGATTTTTGATCTGCGGCGCAAAAACCGGTTTTTAGCCGAGCGCAAGAGATAATCCCGATCTCAGCAATCGCCCCTAAGACAACTGCAGTCCCAACAATATCAGCTGTAGATTCCGATTCTCAAGACAACAAGAGTCGCAACAGAAGGATGTTCATGCAGGTTGGTTTGAATGGAGTCAAACTTGATGCCATGCTTGATAGCAAGGCGGATTTGTCATATATTCCAAGGCAAACATCCTGGGGCAACATAGTGATGGATCACAGGGATGGAATGAACAACTCTGAACGACAGGCCACAATTTATGCTCCAACTGTCAGAGCAAAGACTTTGAACTCCAAGAAAGTTGTGGAAATTAGGATGGAACGAAAACCATCTCATGATGAGTCAGAATCTAGCTCAGCACTCCCAACAAACAGGAAGGTGGTGAGGAAAGAATTAATGCCACCATTGACTGACATGGATACGGAAGAGTCAACAACCCCTTTGACTGCCATAGAGGTAGTCCCACATACACAAGCTCCCAGAATGGTTCCCTCTCGGAATATGGATCCAGTTTTGTACCACCGTGTCATGACAGCAGGCAAGCACAGATGGGCAGGTCGACCACATATGAAAGTCTGGTTACTTGATGGGCGATGTAAATATGAGGCTGTAGACCAGGTATAGATGACGTTCATAGTGAGTGGCATACACCTCTAAAGGTGATGCCTAGATGGCTCGCGCCTTTTAAGGTGGTGCCATAGAGGGCTCCGATCCCCCCCCCCCCCAAGTAGGAGTGGGGTGTCACGAAGTGAAATTGTGATGAGAGAATAATTCATAATATTATTGAAAGACGCTCGGCTATCAGCAAAGCTAGCTGACCACAGAGATAAGGAGGGTACCAATGGCACACCATCTTCTGCACATCGAAACGATTCTTACCGCCTCTGGCGGCAGCGAAACTCCATCCCCTCTACTTTGGGAGAGTATATAAATGCTGGACGAGCCCAAGACCACAGCATTCTGCTCCCAACCTTCCTCTCCTGTACAGCGGCCCATTGGCTGCCATACATCCCTGACCTCCTGTCCTTGTACAGTGGCCCGTTGGCTGCCGTACGTCCCTGACCTACTGTCCTGGTACAGCGGCCCGTTGGCTGCCGTCCCTATCCACCCATCCTCCCAGGGCACAGCGGCCTGTTGGCTGCCGTCCCTATCCTTCCATTCTCCCAGGGCACAGCGGCTTGTTGACTGCCGTCCCTATCCTTCCATTCTCCCAGGGCACAGCGGCTTGTTGGCTGCCATCCCTATCCATCCATTCTCCCAGGGCACAGCGGCCTATTGGCTGCCATCCCTATCCTTTCATCTCCCCAGGGCACAGTGGCAGGTTGGCTGCCATCCCTAACCTTCCATTCTCCCAGGGCACAGCAGAACCCCATTCTGACCGGGAATAGGGGTCTATTTTCACCCGGTGCTCACGAAGAAACTCCATACCAAGCAGAATATCTGGAGAAATCCCATCCATTATTGTGAGTGTTGTTGATAGGGATATTCTGCCGATTTTCAGGTTGGTTATAATACCACCTCGCAGATGTACAGCCGCTCCATTAGCCATAGCGGCGCCGCGCTGCACAGGCTCTCGTTCCACTGCTTCCAAACTATTGAAAGCTTTAGAGCTAATATAGTTGGACTCTGCTCCAGTGTCGAGAAGAGCACTAAACTGTCTGTCTCCTATTTCCACTGTAGTGAAAAGACGGTTGTCATCCTGGAGCTCTGGCTCTAGCTGGATTTGAAGCCTTGTTTTAACCACAGCTGTTTTATCAGAAGTCTTCTTCTGCTCTCTCTCACAGGAACAATTTGGTCATGGCTTCCCGCACTTTGAGCAGAGTGAAACCTTCGGACACTCTGATCGCCAGTGTCCCACCTTCTTGCACTGCCAACATGCTGCATTGCTGTGTAGTAGTACTCTCCTGTCGAGGCTTGGTCTGCTTCCTCACCTCCTCCTGATTCACAGCTCGTTGTCTCTGTTGAGCACTCTTTTCCTTGAACTCAATTTGTCCATATTGTCTCACCATGTGTAGCAAGTCATCGATGGTGTACACTCCAGCCTCCCTGATGTAGAGCTTGTAGCGTGGTAAAAGATTTTTGTACAATCTCTGTACCTGGCTCCTCTCTGAAAAACCACCTCTTCTTCTCATCAGCGTTAGCAGCTCCTCAACATAGTCGTCTATGAGCTCGCCTTCTCTCTGCCGCCTGTCGAGAATTCCATTCTCAAGATCCTCCACATAAGTAGGTGGATAGTAGCGAGACCGAAAGTCTCTCAGGAAATCGTCCCAGTGTCTCCACTGTTCTCTCCTATTCCTCATCCATAAGGAACATTTCCCCGCTATCATTTCAGGTAACACTGGAAATAACTGTCTGCCAGACAAGCCATATGCTTGTTGCAGCTCCTAGAGCTGCTCCATAAAACTTGGAGCATCTCCACTCCCATCATATGAGAGCCACCACCCTCGAACCTTGTCACACACGGCAACTGGGTCCATACAGGATGTAACAGGCACCGCTGGTCTGGTAGGTGACCTCAATACATGCCTGGGCATGTTATTATGCCTCTCTGGCATCTCCGGCCTCACCAGTGCAGGCTCTGCGTGGTATAGTGTCTCCACTGTCACCTCCTCGCTAACTGGTGCTGGCCTTCACGCTCCTCGACGAAACACCTCCTCCCCATTATCCAAAACGGGGAGCATCGCAACAATCCGCTGTCGTTGCTCCAGTAGAGCCCTCCTCAGGCTCATACTTGTGCCATCTGTCAGCACTGAGTCGATTAGTAGATCAATCAAGCCCTGATCGTGCACACTGTACACCCAGGAGTTGCTGGAGTCGCCATCAAACTCTGAAGACATCTCCTTGGGTATTTCTTCCAGTCTGGAACATGCATGCAGTGGCCTCTGCGACTGGTGGCCACAGCGCTGCAGCTCCTTCCTCTTCCTGACCTGTGCCAGCTCTGCCACCAATCCTGTTCAGACCGGCAGCCTCCACCATTGTCCTCAGGTGGTTTTCGACAAGAGCTCTCCTGAGCTCTGCCATGGTTCCAGTTGTAGGTAGCCCTGCAGCGGCCGAGAATTTCACTGCTTCATCCCTGTGAAGCCTGTAGATCCAGGCCACTCTTGGATCACTGCTGTTGTCTCCTGTATCCTCCTTGTCGCCTTCCTCGCCTCTGCAATTATTCTCCTCTCTAGCACTCATCACTGCTCTTCTCCTCCTACCTTTAGCCCCACGTTTGTGTGCCAATCTTCTGAGTAGATTTTTGCCTACACCTTCTTCTACCAGAATTCCCAGTGTCACTCTGGGCCGGCTAGACTCAGTCGGTGACTGGGGTGGGCCGCAGCAGGGGATGGGAGACTTGGTGGGGCGTCCATCAACCACCCTTGTTCGAGTCGGGGGTTGAAACAGGGTCTTGAGCACCTTAGAGAATTGCTTCCCTCTTTTAGGTGAGAGGGGCTGTGCTTTCGCACTGCCTAACAAGGTTGGGCGTGGAGTGAGAGGAATAGGAACGATCTGGTGTCTGCTGTGAGGGGGGTCTCTGTTACAGGAGTAACGTTCCCGATTGTCACTAGATATCCTCTTGCTATTAGGATTCGAATCAGCAGGGTTTAAGGGACGAATAGCAAGGTATAGGAGCCCTTGCACCGGGCTTCACCTCCAGTCACCGGGTCCCTAACCTCGGGCACCGGCTGTTTCCTGAGGTCAGGATCATGTCACAGAGTCGAGAAAGGCCTTCCCAAGCCTTTCTCGAGGTCCTCTTGCTATTAGAAGACGAAATAGCCAGCTATGAGAGCCCTTGCACCAGGCGTCACTACTGGTCACTGGGTCCCTAACCTCAGGCACTGGCTATTTCCTGGGGCCAGGATCATGTCTCGGAGTCGAGAAAGGCCTTCCCAAGCCTTACTCGAGGTCCTCTTGCTGTTCTAGGATGAATAGCAAGGTGTGAGAGCCCTTGCACCGGGCTTCACCTCTTGTCACCGGGTCCCTAACCTCAGGCACTGGCTATTTCCTGGGGCCAGGATCGTGTCTCGGAGTCGAGAAAGGCCTTCTCAAGCCTTACTCGATTTCCTCTTGCTATTCTAGCGCGAATAGCAAGGTATGAGAGCCCTTGCACCAGGCTTCACCTCTGGTCACCGGGTCCCTAACCTCGGGCACCAGCCATTTCCTGGGGCCAGGATCGTGTGTCGGGGTCGAGAAAGGCCTTCTCAAGCCTTACTCGAGGTCCTCCTGCTTTTCCTATTGGAAATAGCAAGGTAGGAGAGTCCCTTACACTCGCCGTCGATGCGGTCACCAGGTCTCTAACCTCGGGCACTGGCTATTTCTGGGGCCAGGATCGTGTGTCGGGGTCGAGAAAGGCCTTCTCAAGCCTTACTCGAGGTCCTCCTGCTTTTCCTATTGGAAATAGCAAGGTAGGAGAGTCCCTTACACTCGCCGTCGATGCTGGTCACCAGGTCTCTAACCTCGGGCACTGGCTATTTCCTGGGGCCAGGATCACGTCTCGAGGTCGAGAAAGGCCTCCCTGAGCCTTATTCGAGGTCCTCTCACCTTTCCTGGTCCTCGCGATGATGTACCAGGGTCCAGTCAGGTTTTAGCCAAAACCTGACTTGTCGCCACTGGTTGAAACAGGCAGGTTGCTGCCAAAAGTTGTCGAAATGGTTGCCCAAGTGAGTGCTGAACCTCGGAGCTTCCAGTGTCTTTGATTAACCCCCATTTACCTCAGACACAACTCCTAGTAGTCGAAGGAGTCGGAGTACACTCAGGATACGAGCTGTACTAAGTTGCTAGCTGCGCGCTGCTTCCTTCACTTTCTCTGCCGACCACTCGCACTGGATACCCTCACTAGACTGAGCTCCTTCTAGCCCTTCACGAGCCTCCCTCAGTGGCCGAGAGGGAGGGGAGTAAGGATGTGCGTCACCGATGAGCAGTAGCCCAGCGGCCGGGCTGCTCGTTGGACTCCGAGATTTCATCAAGAGATAACCAAGCGTCTTTAGAACAAGCCCTAAACTCAATTCCCCTCACTAGTTACGATATACATCGTGACAACATATATATCTCAATATGGACTTTCTATGTGCTTAGTTAGTTGTTCAGCAGTTTGTATTTTTACTTTCCTTGCCCTATTACCATAGGTAAGGGAAGTATTGCATTCTGAAAAAAATTAAGGTACCCCAATTTCGAAATTTCTATACCCTGAGTTTTTTTTGGGTATGGTCTGTGTGTGTGTTGTGTGTGTGTGTGTGAGTGTGTGTGTGTGTGTGTGGTGTGTGTTGTGTGGTGTGTGTGTGTGGTGTGTGTGTGTGTGGTGTGTGTGTGTGTGTGTGGTGTGTGTGTGTGTGTGTGGTGTGTGTGTGTGTGTGTATGTGTGGGTGTGTGTGGTGTGTGTGGTGTGTGTGTATGTGTGTGTGTGGTGTGTGTGTGTGTGTGTGTGTGTGTGTGTGTGTGGTGTGTGTGTGTGTGTGTGTGGTGTGTGTGTGTGTGTGTGTGTGTGTTGTGTGTGTGTGTGTGTGTGTGTGTGTGTGTGTGTGTGGTGTGTGTGAACACGATAACTCCATTCCTAAATAACCGATTGAAATTTCAAACACAAGGTCCTTATACCATGAGGACCCGACAATAAGAAATTCAATTAAATTATATCCAAGATGGCGGATAATTACTAGAAAACCATGTTTTCACGGTTTTCTCGAAAACGGCTCCAACGATTTTCTTCAAATTTATACCATGGATAGTTATTTATAAGCCCTATCAACTGACATTAGTTTCATCTCTAGGAAAATTGCAGGAGCTCCGTTATATTCTTGAGAAAAATGGCAGATGATGACTAAAAAGCCATTTTTTCACGATTTTCTCAAAAACGGCTCTAACGATTCTCTTCAAATTTATACCATGGATAGCTATTTATAAGCCCTATCAACTGACATTAGTCTCATTTCTGGGAAAATTGCAGGAGCTCCGTAATATTCTTGAGAAAAGTGTTGGATGATTACTAAAAAACCATGTTGATTTTATCAAAAAATGACTTGACTGATTTATTTCAATTTCATACCCTGTATTATTTCTCAGCTCTATCAACTGGCATGAGTCTTTTTCCTTGGAAACTAATGGGGTCCACCCCGTCCTTGAGAAATGGACTTTGTAGACTCCTTCTTGTGCATGAGTTAGGTAGGTAGAGCAGTTTATAAAAAGAACACATAGTCAAGATATTTCATCTGTAGAACGGCTGTTTTGACGACTTTTAAAAAAATCATCGAATTTCACAATTTACACAAAGGAAAGAGTACTCTGAAAACAATTATATATACACATAAAATACAGTAGTCTGATCGTAGTTTCAAATATGTTGCCGCCAAACCTCATTTTGTTATTCCTCTATATTATTCTCGTTTAAGAATGAGGCTCACAGTTCAATGAGCAGGAAAGTTGTGTGAGTGTACCACACCAGATTTTTATATCTGGTTATTTATGTTCAACGGATCTCGAAGACGGCTGTAATGATTTTCACGAAATTTGTAACATAGTAGGTTTATGATATAAAAATTCAATTGCACTAGGTCTCATCCCTGGGAAAACTTGCTGAAGGACATGAAAAGGATAATTCATCCTTGAAAAACAGATGATAATTTCATCGTCTGTCAATAACAGAAGATGCTGTGCCTGTGTGGGAGATCAGCTGTGCAATCAATTAGCTTAACGTATCTCGCGAGAAATCTGGAACTTTTAATTGAATAGATCAAAATAATCAGATTTGAGACATGAGATTATCAGATGTTCCACAATTTTCCCATCTGTTATACAGTATCACAATTAGGGTTGCCACCCGTACTATATAATAAAGTATTGTACTTTATTTGGAGGTCTTGTACTTTATATTTTGTAAGCAAGATAAAGTAAGCAAAAATACTTAATTTGCTCAATAAAGTACGAGGAAATCAAAACATTTTAGGTTATTAGAGTGGCGGACACTGTCAGATTTCAAATAAATATGAATTTTTACAGATAGAAAGTAACAGGAAGCAGGTAACAAATGGAACGGAACTACTGATGAGTTCAAGAATTTGTATAAAGTGGTTTCATAATTTACTCTCTATTCCTGCCACTTCAGCATTTGTGGAAAGGGATTTTTCGGTGATGAGTGGAGAGATGAGAGGAGCAAAGCATCTTTGAATCTCATATGAAATGAACTACCTAATGATTATTTCAATATGAATGTTGATTGCAAAGATGCTTTGCAACTCTTCACCAGTAACAATGATTTATTGATGATGGCCAAAAGCAATACCTAACGAATATGTTTTCAAGTATAATTAATTGATTTTTTATTAAATTTAAAATTCATTATTGATTTCATTAATTCATTACATTATTCAACTCACTTTGTAATTCATTATAATCATGTATAGTATTTTGAATATTCATTCAAAATTACTTTATTTGCATGGGCTACTTTTAAAAGTTATTAAAAACACATTATAAAAACATAAAGTACCCTTTATTTATTTTGTCCAGGAGCACATTCAAGCTCAAAAATCAAAAAATACTACGGTACTCAATAATCAAGCTTGTGGAGCACTTGATGGAAGAAAACCATAAAATATATTGAAATGAATGCTAATATGAATATTTTAAACGTTGGAAGCAAAAGCAGTAAATTAAATGTAAAAGAAGATTTCAATATCTAAACTACAGCAAATAAATTAAATAGTGATAAACTAATTAATATCATTGAATTCGATTTAGGCAATCCCATTTTTGATAAAATTATACAACCAAGAAATAGAGCATAAATGGAGGATTAATATGTACATAAATTAGTCAATACTCCTGTTATATTGAATTATTCCTTATAACTTGAAAATGGCTATAATAAGTTGAAACCGGTCGTTCTTTTGAAAAATTCTAAATATATTTTACATAAGTAAAGGGTGATGTATGCTTTTAATAAATTATTTAAAATTGTATTTTGAGACGTATCAGGCTTTGGGCAAAGGGGTTCAATCTTTTTGCAATAATTTTCATAATCTCGTGTACCTCGGATTATTTTGCAATAGCCTAGAGTTGATTACATTTTTGAAGAGTAACAATATTATGCATTTTTTTCAAGCCGTATAACTTACATTTTGAATTTAGAAGACTCTAAAACTTTTTTAGATTGAATAAAATAAATTATATGTTTTTTTCTATAATACTAGCCTATACTATACAATTATTCTGTATGAGTATGAGCATGTGCTTTGTAGCAAATAAAATTAATTTATCTTATTAATGATTTATTATCATTTCCGTCATACCAGTATGTAGGCTAACAATAACTTTCCAAGTTATCATGTTCTTATTTGGATAAATCGAATAATAATAGATAATTACATACTATAATAATTATAATGGATTTTAATAGTAGTCAGTGCCGGTTGCACTACAGCTGGTTGAATTTTAACCGTGATTAATTTAAATTATTTTAAATTTATATATCCTCTATATTCATAATGATCTATTTATCTGTTAATTCTGTTACTCAGTTCGGTGATACCATGGAATGTGCAACACAATTATCTACGATAAATTCTCAGTTAAAAAGTTGTCTGCATATCGATTACTCTGATATTTACTATCAAGTTTTATAGATCTCGATTGAAGATTCGATTTTAATTGAGAAAAAATGTAATATTACAAATGTCATAATTATTATATTATTATGATTGTAGTATTTTGTCAATAAATTACATACTATAATAATTATAATGGATTTTAATAGTAGCCTAGTCAGTGGCGGTTGCACTACAGCCGTTTAAATTTTAAATGTGATTAATTCCACGAGAACCAATCAGAGAAGCTGTCTTTTCAAAAATGCCTTCTCTGTTTGGTTCTCGTGGAATTAATCACAATTAAAATTTAACCGCTGTTGTGCAACCAGGCCTAGGTGATATTCAAGTCAATAATGTGTATTATTGTGAGTATATAAGAATGCCACATTGAATTACGCGGCCTTCATGAATATAAAGGTGAAAATAACATGTACTTTATTTAAACTCAATGTACTTTATTTTTTAGGCCTGGGATTACCAATATACTTTATTTTTCATAAAAAAAGGTGGCAACCCTGCTGTTGATTGTCAGCTGCCGCTCCGTTGGCTGTTGACGATGCGCTGCGCACCAATTGTGCGTGGAAGTCAATGTGCGACGGATCGATGTGTGCGGCGAACAGCGAGGCATTATTTGTGCGCTGAAACACGCGCACAACCAACTGAATCAGAAACCACAAGATATATCTAAAAACACACACATCTTATAAAGAAATACAAGATTATTATTGAATAATTTTTTAGACACATCTTATAGAAAGCAAAAACAATAATGTTATCATGGAATCTTCTTTGATTTTATGAAATACCTCATGAGAAAACAGATCTGATTCAATCAATGACTAAGGCTCGACTCACACTACCACGACTCGAATTGTACGACTCCAGTCGAGGAGACTCTAGTCTCCCGACCTTATGGCTCAACTAGGGTTGCCACCTTTTTTTATGAAAAATAAAGTATATTGGTAATCACAGGCCTAAAAAATAAAGTACATTAGGTTTGAATGAAGTACATGTTATTTTTACCTGTATATTCAAAAAGGCCACGTAATTCAATGTGGCATTCTTATATTCTCACAAGAATACACATTATTGACTTGAATATCACCTAGGCCTGGTTGCACAACAGCTGGTTAAATTTTAATTGTGATTAATTCCACGAGAACCAAACAGAGAAGGCATTTTTGAAAAAAACAGCTTCTCTGATTGGTTCTCGTGGAATTAATCACATTTAAAATTTAACCGGCTGTAGTGCAACCGCCACTGACTACTATTAAAATCCATTATAATTATTATAGTATGTAATTTATTGACAAAATACTACAATCATAATAATATAGTCTAATAATTATGACATTTGTAATATTACATTTTTTCTCAATTAAAATCGAATCTTCAATTCGAGATCTATAAAACTTGATAGTAAATATCAGAGTAATCGATATGCAGACAACTTTTTAACTGAGAATTTATCGTAGATAATTGTGTTGCACATTCCATGGTATCACCGAAACTGAGTAACAGAATTAACAGATAAATAGATCATTATAAATATAGAGGATGTATAAATTAAAAATAACAGTTTCGAAATAAAGTTCTATTGAGAACAAATGTAAAATGTAAATTCTAAACTTGTGATTTGTAATTTTTTGGAATTTAATATCGGTGACGTGTTCGTAGCGTTGACACTGGTTTTGAGGTGAGGCTTTACTCTGTACTTGTTAGGCTCTCTCTAAAAAATGGTGGCTGGCTATGTGTTCTGGTTTTGTGTTCTCTGAATATTTTTCTGTTTAAGTGAATTTTTAATGTTTTAAATTGAGTTTTGAACAGTTTTATGGTGTTCTAATTTTGTATAAAATTGTTTTGTGTGTTTACAAGCCTATAGCCATTGTTTTTCAACTATATAAATGGATAAGTATTTAGCTTGTAATGATGTTAGATGCTTAAGTGTGTAAGGTATTGTTTGTGGATTTCTGTTGTATATTGCCAAAATTCTTCTGGAGATTATAAGTTGGTTTGCTCTGAAAATTGGATTTCTCATTCATATGCGATAGATCCATTCATAGTTTATCAAGAATCTACCATTTTGGAGCCGATAACTTCCTGTAGGTTAATAGGTGTAAAATGCTATCCAACCTATTTAGGAGAAATTGGTAGCATGGCAAATGGTACGCCCTGGTGTGGGACTCGAACTACAAAATATATCCTTGGTTATAAAAAAATATTAGTAGGCTGATGTCTTGATAGGTTATGAATGGTATGCTGCTGAATGGGAGGTCAGTTCTGGAGTGGTCAAGTTCTAATGAATAGATCAGTGCATATTACAAAATGGCAAACATTAAAATTGATCAAAATCTTATAGCAATCTTAACACAAATGTTTGATAGACAAAATGCTAGGTTTGATGAGCAAAATGCTAAGATTGATGAGCAAAGTGCTAATTGATTGATAATTTGAAACAAGATCAAAGTGGGATCTAGGTTTGATGATATGAAGCAAGAATGTACTAGTATAAGACTAGAGCAGGTTAGTATGAACCTTCTATTAAAAGATACACATGAAACATTGATAGATAATCATGAAGATGAAAGCAAATTGAAGCAGGATGATAGTAGTGTTAAGATACAAGATCAATTATTTCAAATTTCAGCAGTGGCGGCTCGTGGCTATTATAGATGGTGAAGGAATATGATAGCAAACAATAGCAAAACCCCTACCCCAAACTCAACGCACCCCCCCACCCCCAAATACTGTTCTAATGTACCAACTGTACCTCATAACATATTTAATTGAGACGTTCTCCAACAAACAGATTCAGAAAATTTGTTTTTATCCAATTTTAAAATAAATCAGTTGCTATGAAAATTTCTTCTCTTTCATCCAATATACAATAATATTGGAAATGATGAGAAACAATCACTTGAAAAATAGAATAATTGATTCAAGGCAAAAACATTTTGTTGACTCACCAATTTCCAGTCCTCATCTCTTGAAAATCAAATCAATCCTTGATCTTTCAAGGCAGAAAAACGGTCAATCAGATCATCTTCCAATGGTGTAGTCTCACTTAGCTTTTTGAGAAGCTCCTTCTCAATAGAAATCAGAGCTAATGACGAAAGTCTCTGCTGTGAAATGGTGTTTCTTAAATACGTTTTTAGTCTTTTGAGACACGAGAAACTACGTTCCACAGAGGCGCTTGTTGATGGTAACGTTAACACCAAACAGAATAGTTTGTAGACTTCTTGAAACACGTCTTCATGCACATTGTTTTCCCTCATACGGTGAATTATTGTCTGAGATGATTGAGTGTACAAGGATTCATCCCTATAAAAAAGTTCCAGTTCATTCTTCAGACGTTCCTTCCTGAATATCAATGGGTAACTTTCAACCAGATTTTTCAACTCTTCTGCAGGGAATTTGTTCTTGTGAAGATGAAATTTATTACTGTCCGTTAATGATACAAAAATTATTTTTGACAAATCTTGGAAGCGTGTATTAAACTCCATGATCACATTGTCCAGAATTTCATAATAAAGAATTTTGTAGTTATGGAAAATGTCTTTTTCTGATGGAGGTTTGAACTTTCTACTCCCATGTTCATTGTCGAGAGGTGTTTTTTCTACAGCTTAACTGAACAACTGATTGTAAATATCATCATTTCTTTTATTATTTATCAAGTGCACAGTATCGCGAATTTTCACTGAACATTAATTTATATCCAATGATTTTTTCTGTATAACCTCAAACAGAATGTCTGTTGTTGAGAATATGTCATCAAAAATAACCATGAGGAAGGTAAATTCAAAGTCATTCAATTGTTCAAAAAACCAACAGCTTGACACATGGAGGACGAATCAGAATTTGAATTATCTCTTATAGCTATAAAAACATCCTTCAGTTGATCCCAGTTTTCAACTATTGCAGATACAACTCTGGAGTTTGAAGACCACCTAGTATCTCCAGCTGATGGAATATGCTTACCAATCATTTCAAATAATAAGAACGCTTTGATGACTGGTGAAAAAAGTCGAAAATCCACTCAGTGTTGCAAAAAAATACGGCATTTTGTGATTCTTCGAGTCAAACTCTGTTGCAATACTAAATTTAAACGATGAGCCATACAATGCACAAAAAGAGCTTGTGGAGCAACTTCTTTGATTTTTTTTTGAAGTCCATTCAAATGGCCAGACATGACACTTGCTCCGTCATAGCACTGTCCTATCAATTTCTTCTCAAAATTTGATGGTTGCAACACTTCTTTTGAAACTTCAAACAATCCATGAGCAGTTCGATCAGGGGAAACATTGTGGAATCCCAAGAACCTCTCGACTAGTCTTCCATCAATTGCCACGTATCTTAAAATTATTGAACATTGACAAAATTGACTTATGTCTGTTGAATCATCAACTTCCAAAGAGAAGAAAGAAGTACCTTCAATCTCTTTACAAATATTTTGGTTTATATGGTCAGCTATACACTCTATAACCTCATTTTGTATTGTCTTTGAATCACCAATAAATACAGCTTTCACTTTTTCAAATTGTCTTTTCACTTCATCGGGACTATTTTCTAAAAATAGACTGAAAAGTTCTTTGAAATTACCACGATTTAGAGAAGTATTGCTTTCGTCGTTGCCGCGGAAAGGTAATTCCTGTTTTCCTAGGAATAGCATGGTTCGAACGACAATTTTTAATAACAGCCTGTTTAACCTGACATTTTCATTGTAATTGGCCACAAATAATCTCGATGATTCTTGAAGAGCATCACCTATTCTATCAAGGTTTGTTTTCAATTGTTTATACTGTAGCATTGATTTCAAATGTTCAGCAGAATCGGAATCTTATGTAGAGATCTGGATACATTTGTAAAATCTTGGAAACCTGTATAAGTCCATGATGTTTTCTTCGTGCTTACAAGCAAGCAGGGCCAACAAAACAATGAATTCAGATGAAAAACTGCCACATAACCATTATATTCACTGTACCATGACTTTTTGAAATGAACAGTAAAGCACTTGCCTGAGGGTCGATTTATTTTTTTGTCTACATTTAAAGTGGTGTAGGACGAAAATCATCACAGCTCAACAAATCTTTTTTGTCTTCTTCTTTCCAATGATTGAATGGAGTTTCTAATAGACTACACACTAAATCATTACGCACTTCCATTTTAAAACGCACCAAATCAACTTCTAATCTGAACTAAAGGCTAAAGACATCATAACTTTATGGAACTGCATAACACTAGAACATAACCTAAAAAGCGTTTCCGCGCTGCTTCAGCTTGAGTCGAGTAGCTTGGAAAGTAGATAGGTCGGTCAACATGCAGGACGGTCAACCGGTTACACCCCTAGTTAGTCGAACATAGAAATTGAAGGACTAGCCAGAGCCTGTCACCAGCTTCGCTACACCCACTGTTGCCAAGTTGCGTTGTCATGGTAACCGGTCTATTTCACTCGTAAAACCAATTTGAATTCAATCGCGACGTGAAAGACTAGACTACTCTCGCAAAATTCCTTCACTTGAATGCTTGAATCGACAACACAGTAGCCTACACAACAGTACAGTTTGGCGCTCGGCCGCTCTTCCCTTCTGCATTGTAATATCAACTCTGAAAGCTGATAGTTTAGAATTGCTAACAATAAAAAAAGCACATATTTCACGATATTTTCAATATTGAAATTTTACTTTATTTTCAAAATTATAGGTGAAAATTCTCTTCATCTCGTCACCTGGCCGGCCGCCCCTGATATTTATTTGAAATCTGACAGTGTCGGCCACTCTAATAACCTGAAATGTTTTGATCTCCTTGTACTTTATTGAGCAAAATAAAGTATTTTTGCTTACTTTATCTTGCTTACAAAGTATAAAGTACAAGACCTCCAATTAAAGTACAATACTTTATTATATAGTATGGGTGGCAACCCTATGTATGAGCGTGTGCTTTGTAGCAAATAAAATTCATTTATCTAATTAATGATTTATAATCATTTCCATCATACAGTATGTGGCCCCCAGAACCATAACTTTCCAAGTATCATGTTTTATTTGGATAAGTCGAATAATAATAGATATTACATACTATAATAATTATAATGGATTTTAATAGTAGTCAGTGCCGGTTGCACTACAGCCGGTTAAATTTTAACCGTGATTAATTCACAGCAGCTTGGACGGATCGGATTTCAGGAATAAACAAAACGGCAAGAAAAAACGTAATGATTCGGTATTTGGAACATGGAATGTGAGGACAATGTTGAGAGCAGGAAAAATGAATGAAATTGCTGAAGAATATTGAAATATGGTTGATTTGTTTGCATTGCAAGAGGTGAGATGGAAAGGCCAAGGAAGAATTGATAAAAGCAACTACTCTGTCATGTATAGTGGTCCAGAGCAACGAACTGGGATGTTCGGAACAGGGTTCATTGTGGCTAAGAAATTGAGAGGAGCCCTGATGGAGTTCGAAGCATTAAATGAGAGAATGTGTCGAGTACGCCTTAAGGAAAATTCAGAAATGTTTCTGTCCTTTCAGTCCATGCTCCCACGAACGAGAAAAATATGCTGTGAAAAAGAAGTATTCTATGAACAATTGGAAGAAGTATGTGCTGAAATATCTAAATATGATCAATTGATCTTATGGGAGATTTCAATGTCCCGATTGGAAAGGAGAGTTACTTACAACAAGTGGCAGGGAAGTATACTCTGCATGAAAAAAGAAATGAGAATGGGTTTCTTCTTGGTCAGTTTACCATCAGAAATGACATGCAAATTAGGAGCACTCAATTCCCACATAAGAGAATTCATCTTGGAACTTGGAAATCACCAGATGCAACAACAATCAATCAGATTGATCACGTGATAGTTGACTCCCGTAATGCCATCATCAACATTGATGTAAGAAGCTGTAGGGGACCTAACTGTGACTCTGACCATTTCATTGTGAAGGTAGTAGTGAGACAGAGGCTGTCAATGGTAGGTAAACAAAAGGTTATGCCTATAAGATGGGATGTGGGAAGGCTAAAGAGTGGAAGAGTCCGTAGTGAATACCTCAGATTAATACAGGAAAAAACTTTGAGCTCTTCAGAAACAGATGGTGTTGAAGAAGTATGGACAAAGCTAGCCAATGGCCTGAAGGAAGCAGCAAATGAAGCAATTGGTCAGAAAGGATGGAAAAGGAATGAGGGATGGTACGATAATGAGTGCAGGGAAGCAATTAGAGAGAAGAATGAAGCCAGATCTCGAATGATGCAACGAGAAAAAGAAGAAAATTATGAAGATTACAAGGAAAAACGAAGAAATGCCAATAGAATATGCAGGACAAAGAAAAGAGAGGCTTTGAACAAACAGTTAGAGGAAATTGAAAGCTTATATAAACAGAATGATACGAAAAGTTCTATAAAGCAATGGAAAGAATAAATAAAGATATAGACCAAGAATTATTTCATGCAAAGACAAAAGAGGGAGAGTTTGAATGAAGAGGATAATATCATGGAGAGATGGGCAGAGCATTTCAGAGAACTGTTAACAGTAACAGATAACAATGAGGAGAATGTATATGAAGGAACAGGGGAGCCCTTAGTATTGAAGCGGAGTTTGTTGCAGGGCCAACATTAGAGGAAACAGAAATGGCTGTAAAGCACCTAAAGAATGGAAAGGCAGGTGGCCAGATAATAATCGGCAGGAATGATAAAGTATGGTGGTGATGACACAGTCAAGAGAATACATGAGCTGATAAGTATGATATGGAGGGATGAAACTATGCCTCAAGATTGAACATAGGTATTATATGTCGGTTTATAAAAAGGGCGATAAACTGGACTGTAATAACTATCGGGAATAACTCTCCTCAGTGTAGCTTATAAAGTCTTATCAAGTATTCTTAACAATAGAATAAGGCCTACACAGAACAAGTGCTTGGAGAATATCAATGCGGATTCCGGCCAGAAAGGGCAACAGCAGATCAAATCTTTACAATCCGGCAAATCGCGGAAAAGTTTTATGAGCATGACCTGGATTTACATATTTTATTTATTGACTTCAAGCAAGCTTCGATAGCATAGTGAGAAGTGAGCTATGGAAAACATTGGGGCAATACGCCTTACCAAAAAAGCTCATTAGTCTAGCAAAAATGACAATGAGTAGGACTGCAGCAATGGTCAAAATTGGTAATAGAAGGAGCAGCACTTTTGAATTTAACACAGGTGTCAAACAAGGCGATGGACTATCTGCAATCCTATTCAATATTGCATTGCATAGAGCTATTGAAGGATTAGACAGGGGAAATATTTTCCACCGAATGTATCAGGTATGTGCATATGCGGACGATGTAGCAAAATTGCAAGAAGAAAAGATGTCCTACAGGAAACGTATTTGTTGCTAGAAAGAGAGGCGAATAAGATTGGCTTGATAGTGAATGAAAGAAAAACGAGGTACATGAAAATATCAAGTAGTCAAGCAAGAAGAGTTCCACAAAACCTCCGAATTGGAAATAAAATCTTTCAAGGTGTAAGGAACTTCAGCTACTTGGGGGTTGAACTAATAACGAGAACAAGATGGGTTACAGCATAAAGCAAAGAGTATTGGCTGGAAATGGAGCATACTTCAGTAACATGAAACTTTTGAAGAACAGGCTCATATGTAGAAACACAAACTTAAAATATATGAGAGCCTAATTCGACCTGTTGTAACGTACGGCTGTGAATCTTGGACGTTAACGAAAGAAGACAAAAACCATTTAGGCGTTTTTGAAAGGAAAATCCTAAGAAAGATTTATGGTCCAGTTAAAGAAGGAGAGGAGTGGAGGAGAAGAACTATTCAGAGCTCGAGGCATTGATAAAAGGCCGAAATATTGTAAAATTTATTAAGGCACAGCGGCTTAGATGGTTTGGACATATCTGTAGAATGAACGAAAACAGAATGCCTGAAATAATATTCAAGGAGAGGCTACATTCAAGAAGAAAGATAGGAAGGCCGAGAATAAGATGGGAAGATGAAGTGAGAGACGATCTCCAAAAAATGGGATATAGAGGATGGAGACAATAACAGAGGACCGAGAAGCGTGGAGAGCTGTAGTGGAGGCGGCCAAAGCTCATATTGGGCTGTAGTGCTGAAAAAAAAAAAATTCATGAGAACCAATCAGAGAAGCTGTCTTTTCAAAAATGCCTTCTCTGTTTGGTCTCGTGGAATAATCACGATTAAATTTAACTGGCGTTGTGCAACCAGGCCTAAGTGATATTCAAGTCAATAATGTGTATTCTTGTGAGTATATAAGAATGCCACATTGAATTACGCGGCCTTTTTGAATATACAGGTAAAAATAACATGTACTTTATTTTTTAGGCCTGTGATTACCAATGTACTTTATTTTTCATAAAAAAGGTGGCAACCCTAGGTATTGTATACAAAAAGGAATTGTTCGTTTAATAGTATGGGATAGAATTATATTGTTGAATATTACTTTTGATATCTCACCTTTAGATATACATACAAGCTCTTCCACAGAGTCAATTTTTTCTCATAGGTCTCTTTTGTTTGTTGATTTGTTAGAAACTTGTTCCAGACAGCTTTCGATAGCTAAAAAAAAATAGATTAAAATTTTAATAGAACTTACTTAAAACATTCATTTTTTTATTTATTTGGAGTACTTATAGATGCTGACTGTATTATGAATCTTTCTATATACTAGCCGTCAGGTTCGCTTCGCTCGCCATATCCATCTAGCAGGGGGGCTCCGCCCCCTGGACCCCCGACTGGATCGTCGAAGAATGAGATCAGCAGGCGAGCGATTGAGCATTTCTATCATATGTTAGGACGATCCAGTCGGGGGTGCAGAATGCAGCCGCTCCCGTCGATTTCAAACAACAAATCAATTTTTTGTCTTGATCGTCCCAATTTCCCGTTTGAGCTACAAGGTCGATGTTTTGTAGAAACTCTCGTACATTTTGGGTGCTTGATTCACCTGAGAAATTTTTAATGAGTAATTGTAATCCTAAATCTTTTTGCTTCACCACCTGCCTAGTGTTACTGTTACTTCCGGAAACCTGATTTCGGGCAGCGTCCCAGTTGATTTGTTCTGTCAATTCCCTGTTCTGTTGTCTTAATCTTGCTATCTCCTCCCTCTCCATGGTCGTCTCGTTCTGATCTTCCGAATCTGACATGATTGTGGATAGGTGGCAACTATTCTCTTTATCTATCTACTCCGAATTGAAGGGTGAATTTGAAGGGTCACTTGAATTGAATCAGAGTTCAACTAAAATCAGAGTTAATTAACTCAAATTAATTCTCTTAAATCAATCAATCAAATAGTCAAAAATTCCTAACAGTGCATCGATCATTTCAATAAGCATTGAGAACACATTGTGTGCATAATGGTTGAAACTTGGCATAAGGTCAATTATGATTGATACAAGCTCTTCAATGAATTCGGCGACATTGTATGATAATAATCTACGACCATTAGGCATTTTTTCAGCCTAATCCCACCGCTGGGGCCACCAAATAATGTAACTGAACTGGCGGTAGATCGGTAGCGGGCCCAACCAGTTCGGACATAAACTTAAACCTAGTTAGGAGGTCGGCCCAGTCCTGCCTATACGACACTGGAGAGGCCCTCTAAGCTTAAGTGGGTTGAAATCTCGACTCAAGCTGAAGCAGCGCGGAAACGCTTTTTAGGTTATGTTCTAGTGTTATGAACTATGAACTGTTTTCTGTTCAGTGTTTGTAGCCAGATTTATGCAGTTCCATAAAGTTATGATGTCTTTAGCCTTTAGTTCAGATTAGAAGTTGATTTGGTGCATTTTAAAATGGAAGTGCGTGATGATTTAGTGTGTAGTCTATTAGAAACTCCATTCAATCGTTGGAAAGAAGAAGACAAAAAAGATTTGTTGAGCTGTGATGATTTTCGTCCTACACCAACTTTAAATGTAGACAAAAAAATAAATCGACCCTCAGGCAAGTGCTTTACTGTTCATTTCAAAAAGTCATGGTACAGTGAATATAAATGGTTATGTGGCAGTTTTCATCTGAATTCATTGTTTTGTTGGCCCTGCTTGCTTGTAAGCACGGAGAAAACATCATGGACTTATACAGGTTTCCAAGATTTTACAAATGTATCCAGATCTCTACATAAACATTCCGATTCTGCTGAACATTTGAAATCAATGCTACAGTATGAACAATTGAAAACAAACCTTAATAGAATAGGTGATGCTCTTCAAGAATCATCGAGATTATTTGTGGCCAATTACAATGAATATGTCAGGTTAAACAGGCTGTTATTAAAAATTGTCGTTCGAACCATGCTATTCCTAGGAAAACAGGAATTACCTTTCCGCGGCCACGACGAAAGCAATACTTCTCTAAATCATGGTAATTTCAAAGAACTTTTCAGTCTATTTTTAGAAAATAGTCCCGATGAAGTGAAAAGACAATTTGAAAAAGTGAAAGCTGTATTTATTGGTGATTCAAAGACAATACAAAATGAGGTTATAGAGTGTATAGCTGACCATATAAACCAAAATATTTGTAAAGAGATTGAAGGTACTTCTTTCTTCTCTTTGGAAGTTGATGATTCAACAGACATAAGTCAATTTTGTCAATGTTCAATAATTTTAAGATACGTGGCAATTGATGGAAGACTAGTCGAGAGGTTCTTGGGATTCCACATGTTTCCCCTGATCGAACTGCTCATGGATTGTTTGAAGTTTCAAAAGAAGTGTTGCAACCATTAAATTTTGAGAAAAAATTGATAGGACAGTGCTATGACGGAGCAAGTGTCATGTCTGGCCATTTGAATGGACTTCAAAAAAAAAATCAAAGAAGTTGCTCCACAAGCTCTTTTTGTGCATTGTATGGCTCATCGTTTAAATTTAGTATTGCAACAGAGTTTGACTTGAAGAATCACAAAATGCCGTATTTTTTTTGCAACACTGAGTGGATTTTCGACTTTTTTTCACCAGTTATCAAAGCGTTCTTATTATTTGAAATTGATTGGTAAGCATATTCCATCAGCTGGAGATACTAGGTGGTCTTCAACTCCAGAGTTGTATCTGCAATAGTTGAAAACTGGGATCAACTGAAGGATGTTTTTATAGCTATAAGAGATAATTCAAATTCTGATTCGTCCTCCATGTGTCAAGCTGTTGGTTTTTTGAACAATTTGAATGACTTTGAATTTACCTTCCTCATGGTTATTTTTGATGACATATTCTCAACAACAGACATTCTGTTTGACGTTCTACAGAAAAAATCATTGGATATAAATTATTGTTCAGTGAAAATTCGCGATACTGTGCACTTGATAAATAATAAAAGAAATGATGATATTTACAATCAGTTGTTCAGTAAAGCTGTAGAAAAAACACCTCTCGACAATGAACATGGGAGTAGAAAGTTCAAACCTCCATCAGAAAAAGACATTTTCCATAACTACAAAATTCTTTATTATGAAATTCTGGACAATGTGATCATGGAGTTTAATACACGCTTCCAAGATTTGTCAAAAATAATTTTTGTATCATTAACGGACAGTAATAAATTTCATCTTCACAAGAACAAATTCCCTGCAGAAGAGTTGAAAAATCTGGTTGAAAGTTACCCATTGATATTCAGGAAGGAACGTCTGAAGAATGAACTGGAACTTTTTTATAGGGATGAACCTTGTACACTCAATCATCTCAGACAATAATTCACCGTATGAGGGAAAACAATGTGCATGAAGACGTGTTTCAAGAAGTCTACAAACTATTCTGTTTGGTGTTAACGTTACCATCAACAAGTGCCTCTGTGGAACGTAGTTTCTCGTGTCTCAAAAGACTAAAAACGTATTTAAGAAACACCATTTCACAGCAGAGACTTTCGTCATTAGCTCTGATTTCTATTGAGAAGGAGCTTCTCAAAAAGCTAAGTGAGACTACACCATTGGAAGATGATCTGATTGACCGTTTTTCTGCCTTGAAAGATCAAAGGATTGATTTGATTTTCAAGAGATGAGGACTGGAAATTGGTTTGTCAACAAAATGTTTTTGCCTTGAATCAATTATTCTATTTTTCAAGTGATTGTTTCTCATCATTTCCAATATTATTGTATATTGGATGAAAGAGAAGAAATTTTCATAGCAACTGATTTATTTTAAAATTGGATAAAAACAAATTTTCTGAATCTGCTTGTTGGAGAACGTCTCAATTAAATATGTTATGAAGTTACAGTTGGTACATTAGAACAGTATTTTTGGGGGGGGGGTGCGTTGAGTTTGGGGTAGGGGTTTTGCTATTGTTTGCTATCATATTCCTTCACCATCTATAATAGCCACGAGCCGCCACTGCACTCTCGTCCAATTCAAATTCTAATAAAACACTAACATTTCAATTAAATGACATTCAGAGTAATTATCAACTTGATCAATTACTTAAATAATACTAAATAATGATAATAGCACAGTACAACCTATCTCTTACTCCAGCCGCCAAATAGACTAAGATAGAAGTAATTTTTGACAATTTCAAAGGGAAGGTTCGGTCAAATATTAAATCAATTAGAGTGGCCAGAATAAATCCACTCACCCATGATAATAAGGGTCACTTTCATTAGGGTCCAAAACCGCATCTTGGCTTCTGGATTCGGGTTAGAGTCACATGAATATGTTGTTCCCACGAATTAATTTATTGTTCTCACGGAAATAATCACACGAATAAGTTCCACAGAATATATCAGAAAACTACAGGCGAACTTTATTGTTCATACTTCAGGAATAAGTTCAACAAATTAGCCTATAACGAAAAACTGGAACCAATCCTTATTGTCCGTATCACTCGAATAATTTCAACATAATAATATAACACAAAAACAGGAGACAAATTTTATCGTTCACACTTTAAGAATAAGTTCACCAAATTACAACGAGAAACTGGAAACAATCCTTATCGTCCGTAACACTAGAATAATTTCAACAATATTATAACGAAACACAAAGAAAGATTCTATCGTTCATATCTCACGAATTGTTCAACATAACACAACGAGTACAACGAATTAATTCGATAACAACTAAACACGAAAGACAAATTTAATCGCTCGTAACACGCGAATAATTACAACAAATATAACAAATCAATTGGACTTAATTTTTATCGTTCGAATCACAAAATAAATTTAACAAAATATAACAAATAAAACTTATTTCACTGCAGTGCGTCTCGCGTTCGAGAGTAACCGTTCGCTCAGGAGTCCATCGCTGACTGACTCGAGGGCTGTCCATGGACATTACCCTAGTCTAAAACACATGGGAAACTCATCTTTTTCTCACGGGAGAGAAAGAGTGAGAGCTCAAAATTGGATGGAGAAAGAGATAGTTCCTTGTTGAAAACTGTCACCAGATTGCAGTTTTTTCTCCACGAGGCAGAAGAATACGCTGTACTGTGCACAATTCTTATATTCTAAAACGCAATAATCTATTTCTCACACTAAAGAAAATTGAAATACCCTTACGTCTAGAAAAAAATGAAACATTAGAAAATTCAGTCCGATCACGCCATTGAGTCCAAAGTTCAATGATTTTAGATTGGCGTATCATGAGAAATGAAAAATTAAATTAATTCACCCCCTCTCAATAATTCTACCCATTACAAAGCTATCAAAATGAAAAGGTATTCTCAGGAAAACATTTTTTCCGATCATTACTTTTTGAGATATGAGAGCCTAAAGTTTAAATTTTTGGGACAGAACATTTAAAATTCGGTAAAGAATAAAATCCTTGAGATTTAGAGGATAGATTCTTCATAGTATTGTTGAACTGTTAAAAAAAAATTTCTGAAATTATCCATTTAGTTGTTTTTGGGCCACTCTGTATCTATATAGAACAAGACAATTATTTATCATGAAAATATTGGTTGGTTCTGAATTTATTTATCCTTTTGTGGATACAATCACAAATCATATAAATATAATTTGGAAAGAATAGCAGGCTTTGCCCAAAACTATTTTATTCCCAAATTTTGATAATGAATAACATGTCCCAAGATGTTTTTATAATTTTACTGCTGAAAGTTCAAGTTTAATTTTCATTGATGTTTAAAAAAAATATAGGTATAAAAATCAGAAATAAAATATAAATTGCTAGCAGGCCCTCTTTTTCATGTCTATATTGACTGTACTAATATGGTTGCAACTTTGAGCGAGTTAGTATGAATGCATTACTGGGAAAAAACATACCTATAGTCGTTTTTCTTTAGGGCTACTTTTGAATAATACTTAAAAATAGAAATCTAAGAAAAATAAAAATAATATTATTCTTATATTTTTATTTCTAAAAAGAAATATGCCAATTTTAAAATGGGTACTTGAATTTCTGTTTTCATTTACATACCTACAGGTATGGTTTGAAAAACAAATACGGCTATCTACTACAGTGCAGTGTAAATATGGCGTAAAACGCTAACCTTGCTAACATATAAAAATTAACATACAATAAAAATAAGTAACATTAAATTCCTCAAGTTTTTCAAATTTCAGGGTTTTTTCACTCGTGACACATATATGTGCCACTCGGTCTTTATATAGAATGGTGAGTGTAAACCAAGGATAGTGTATAGCAGGTTGCCTCGATCGCGTTTACATAAGAAAGTGGGCTGGCCATTGCAAAGCGTTGGTTTGACCATAATAAGCTCTCAATGAACCCAAATAAAACAACATATCTACCTATATCAATTAGCGCCTCAGGCGACCCTGACAACCAGCAATTAAAACTTCATAGCTGCTGCATTCCCCATGTGTGCAACTCATGTGAGTGTATCGGAAGAGTAACACTTTACAAATATTTAGGTGTTATATTATTTGATAACCGTTTAAGGTGGTCTATACACGTGCAATATATCAGGAACAAACTCAGAAAATTCATATACATTTTCTCTTCCTTAAGTCGGATTCTCACGCTGGAGCTGATTAGAATGGTCTATTACGCATATATCCAATCAACGTTGCTGTACGGAATTATTGCTTGGGGTGGTGCATATAAGACTATACTTTCCCCTTTATCAGTCATGCAAAGAATTATCATGAAAACTGCAATTCGTCAGCCTCAACAATATCCCACAGACGCACTATTTAACCAATTCGAAGTTCTTAACATTACTCAACTCTATGTCAAAACCCTGATTTTGTATATTTTTAACGCAAGTCTTCTTTATTCACTAATATCCGCCACAATTACCAAACAAGAACTGCTCTGAACACAGGTATCATCACTCCTAGAGTGGTGTGATAAGAACGCAAGTGTACAATAATATCAAAAATTGATATAGAATATGAATAAAAATGAAAATTAAACGTAGAAATAGGGAAGTTTAATGTGTACGATGTGTTGAGGGATTTTGAGTGTGTCTGGGATGTCTCTTTCGGGATTGATTTCTTGTAGTATCCTATTACCATTTATTATCATTTTACATCTGTAAGTAATATACAGTATCTTGTAATTAATAATTATTATTGCTCTGTTCCTTTTGTTTTGATAATATGTTATTGTTTAATGCTTATAATTGGTTGAAATTGTTTTGTTGTTCAATTGTATTGTATGATTGTCATATCTATCATTGTATATTTAAGTATATGTAAATGTAGAAAACTCGTTCCTCGCACACAGGCTTTGCCCATGTGAGGAACCTTCTTCAAGTTTTGTATATGTATATTCTGTATTGTTAGTATTTCTTAAGAAGAAGAATAAATATAATTTCAATTATTCCAATTTCAATTCCAATCCACAAAAAATGGCCAATTTCTAGTATTTGGTGATGGTTAAAGCTGAAAATGATGTGTTTTTCACAATACAAGTAGCATTGTTGTCAGGTGTACCTGGAAATCTATATGAGATAGAGCACTCTACCTGATCTTAGAAAGTAGAGCACAAAAATACGCCCATAGGGACTTTGGAATTATACATGTAACTGAATGATAGCAATCGGAAGATATTGTTGATCAAAAACTAAAACTCATAAGAATTGATTTATTTCTTTAAATTGTACTCATTTTTGAAAAATCATAACTCAGTACTACTTATTGAAGATAGAGGGTTCCGAATGATCTAATTTTATTCAGAATTTTAAAATCTAAATTAGAATCTAAATCTAAAACAAAGGCAATAGCAAATTTTTCCGTCTGATTACTGGATTTGGCAGAAATAGCTGGAACTGGAAAATGAACTGAAAATACGAGGTTTTTGTGCCACTCTGTATCTAGCACAAGGAAATTTTGCATGAAGATATTGGTTCTAGACTTCTGTCATGGGGTACGGTATCCAAATAATATATTGAAAATCAGAATACAATATAAATTTCAAGCACCAATGTATATATAGTGACTGGACTACCGTATATCTCCCTTCTTGAAAAGAGATTTGACTGTAGCCACTTTCCAAACTTCTGGGATCCTCAATTGTATCCAGCACATAAGTAGGGGTAAAGTGAGAGTACTGCCCCAAAGCTGCCCCAAAAGCTGGCTCAAGGCTGGCTCAAATCTGATTCTCGGTTCTAAACTTGCCCAATCCAATGTAATCTGAACTAACTTCACCTAGCTATACCCCTAATCTCACAATAAACCTCAAATAAAGATCCCCATTCCTACTTTTTTGGAAAAAACTAGATCCAGCTTTTTTTATTTCTTGAATAACTAAGAAACCGTTGATTTTACAAAAAAATACAAGAATAACTTTTTCCAGTGAATCTAATTACGAATCCATTGACACCCCATTTGTTAAGATTGAACAGAAAATCAGGATCTCATGGAAAAAGTAGATAATGATTTCTTGAATAACTAAGAAACCATTAATTTTACAAGGATATAACTTTTCCCAGTAAATCCATTTGCTAGGATTGAACAGAAAATAAGGATCTTATGGGGAAAAGTAGATCCAATTTCTTGAATAACTAAGAAACCGGTAATTTCATCAAAAAGCTACAAGAATAATTTTTTTCAGTAAATCCATTTGTCAAGGGATCCTAACTCAACTTTTTCTGAAACTTAGAAACAAGCACTCAGAATCTCTAATGATATCTTTATGTTGAGACCTAGCACAGCTCCCTTTCTGTGAGAGTACTGCCCCAAAGCTGCCCCAAAGCTGGCTCAAGGCTGCCCCAAATCTGATTCATTGGTTCTAACCTTGCCCAATCCAATGTAATCTGAACTAACTTAACCTAGCCATACCCCTAATCTCACAATAAACCTCAAATGAAGATCCTCATTCCCACTTTTTTGGAAAAAACTAGATCCAGCTTTTTTTATTTCTTGAATAACTAAGAAACCGTTAATTTTACAAAAAAAATACAAGAATAACTTTTTCCAGTAAATCTAATTACGAATCCATTGACACCCCATTTGTTAAAATTGAACAGAAAATAAGGATCTCATGAAAAAAGTAGATCATGATTTCTTGAATAACTAAGAAACCACAAGAATTCTTAGAAATAACTAAGAATTTTACAAGGATAACTTTTCTCAGTAAATCCATTTGTCAAGGGATCTAACTCAACTTTTTCTGAAACTGAGCAACAAGCACTCAGAATCTCTAATGATATTTTTATGTTGAGACTTAGCACAGCTCCCTTTCTTAATGAACACCAACCTCAGCACTAAACCCCCCCCCACAGGGGGAGAGAGGGGGGGGGTGATCCTCTGTCTTTAACCAGCTAAGTTTGAACTACTTGAAAACTTTCCTTCCTTCAGGTTGTATTAAACATTTATTATAAAAATACATCATGAGTGTTGATAAATCTGGTCAATATTTGTATGATAATGATAATAATAGTGATATCAAAAATTTGATTAAGAACTTTTTCCATTTTTTACAATGCATACCATTAGCTGCAACTTTCATACCAAACATCAATCTCAATAATGAAAAAGAGTGGAAGTATATGATTGATCCAAACTTAATCCAACAATTCTCACTTTCTTCTGGAATCTCTTTTAAAGAATGGTATAAAACAAATGTAATAAATATAAGTGGAAAATCTTGGGTTTAGGTGAGTACACCCAGAAAGAAATTGTAGGTGTAGAAATTGTAGAACAATTTCTTTCTAAAATCTATCTATTGTAGTTTAAATAATTGTGTGCTTGTGGTATATTTTTTCATCATGTATTACTTATTTTAATTATGTCTATTTTGTCAGGTATCATATTAGGTAACTAGGATTTTCAGAGCAAATTATGTCCCCATTCCTCATCTTTCATTGCATATCGTGCCATAAGCCATATGTAATTAGGTTATAGTTTTCTTCTAGGCTTTTAACCCATTTTGCATTTTTTTTATTTTGCAGTCCAATACTTTGGACTGTAGGTGTGATTTTTTTAGAGGTGTGGGTGTGAACCACATATGGCTGGACTCGATTATCTGACCTACTTGTTTGTGATATAAAAACCATAAGACTGCAACATCAAATGTTTGTAAAAACTTTTGCATACTTTTGATTTTGTGGTCCGATACTAGAGTCTGCTATCACATTACCTTACAGACATCTAGGAACTCTCCACCCAGTCACAATAGTAAAAAATCTTTTTCCTTCACCAGTTGTTTCTGTGGGAGCGATAGCTCACAGTTATAACAAATTAGAGTCATACTTGGAATCTACAAAATTCCATAGTAGTATATTTTATTAGAAATACTCCCTTATGAAAGTTTTCAACTGATATAGGATAGGCTCTAATTAATCTTTCTCTTCCTTGTATTACTTAGGGAATTTATTTACCCAATTATCCTTTTCTCTTATTTGTATTTTTTTAGGGAACTTATTTGCCCATTATCTATCTTGATTTTCTTTGTATTGTTGAAATGGTTTGTAATTATTATACAGTCTTCAAATTCAGAAATTATTTGAAAAATAAATGGTTCAATTTAGAAAATGTCGAAATTTAATATGATGTATAAATTCTTTTGTTATAATAATAAAAATTTCAAAATTTGAAAGTATTAATGAATTGTGTTGTCATATATAAGAAATGTGCAAGATAAATAAAAAGTTAACTTGAGTAATAATGATTTCATTGAATAAAGAAGTTTTGTCATATTATTAATTGAAATGAGTTGAAGTTTGAATTTCTTCTAAATTTGAATATTAAATTGATGTATTTTTCTAAATTAAAAAAAATGTTTTTTTATACTTTGATATGATTAATTATCGTTTGAAATGGATGCTGGAGTATATGTAGAGTTTTTAGTGGGGTTTGATGATTAGAATTTTGCTGGTATATGATTGTTTTTGAGATGGAAAACCATTATTGCCTAAAGAAATGACCAAAAGGTTATGACTTGGAGAGGCAGTAATGAGATAATATTTTTTGTGATGATTACTTATGTTGATTGCCATAGATGCAAAATAATGATTAATTGTGTTCATTGCCATAGATGCAGATGATTACTTATGAATATTGATTGCCATTGAAGCGAAATATTATTGATGTTTTGAATGATTTCTTGTTTAATGATTAGCAGTAAAGTTTTTTCATGAAATGTAGTTTGTTGTTAGAACATTGAAAAGTCGAAATAAACTATAGTATCCAACAAACGATGATTAAGAACATTGAATAATTCACTTTTTATAAATTATTTGAACAAAATTAAAATGAAAATGTATTAATTTGTTTACATAAATAGCTTTGAAACACTGAATGATAAATCATAAATGTGAAATGTTATACTGAATGATAATGAAATGCATATCTATTGTATTATGAAATGATTTTTAGTGGAAGACCAATTGTCTGAATATATTGAAGTATGTATATTGAAATTATTTTTGTTGTGATATACTGATGTTTTTTGCAATTTTGATAATGATACAGAGTGTTATAACATTTGTGTAACATGTATTTGATTATGTTCTAAATTTTTAAGAATGGATTAAATTTTGTTATTTGAACAGTGAATAAATGGAGATGAAATTATTACTTTATTAAATTTTTTGTAATTGATGTCTCTATTGAGTTTGAGGAGACTTCAAAATTTATAAGTTGCTGACTGTATAATAAGATGTTAACAATCAATTTCAAAAAGGTTAAATAAATTTAAAATAACTTTAAAAATAAAGTTTTATTGAAAACAATAGATATAATGTTTGTAGACTTGTGTTCTTTGCTAATTGGAAATCGATGATGTATTTAGGCTTTGAAGCTCTAGGCACTTATCCCAGGTACTTCACTCAGGCGTTTCTATCAAAATTGTTAAAGGCTGGCTAATGTTAGGAGTGTTTGCTGTTGAAAATTTTTCTAAATAATTGAAATTTAAGATGTTTTATTTGTGATATAAATGTTTTTATAAAGTTTATTGATGTTATTGAACATATGTGAAATGTAGATTCCAATTTTTCTTTTAATTTTGTGTTGAATTTTTCGTTTGTTGAAAGCCTCAAGCCTGCCTTGAAACCAGTAAACTGAGGATAAGTACAATTAATTTATAAGTTGTGTATTTTGATGTTGATTTGAAACAATAATTTCTGAGATTTTGTGGAAGCTTTTAAATCTATTTTGATGAATGTAACAAACATATTTGTAACCTCAATCATGTTCAATCTATGTTCGATCAATGTATGATTATTTGTTCTGGTGTGAGCTGAAATTTTTGAATCATTTTGAAAATTATAATTTGATTTGCTCTGAACTGGATTTCTTATTCATGGGCATTAGATCCATTCATGTTTTATCAAGATATTAGCATATTTGGAACCGATGACTTTCCTTAGGTGAAGGGTGAAAGCTATCAAACCAATTGGATAAATTTGGTAGCATGGCAAGGTGATACGATATAGGTTGTAATATTCTTAGTAATCTCTTCTATATTAGGTGTACATAATGATCTCATCTACTTTCATCACAGCTCAAACAATGGAAGCCATGTGTAAAGAATTATTAATAGAAAAGGAGGGCGGGTGGTCTGTTCATATGCTTATATAGGAGCTGTGTTCCATTTAACGTTATCTTAGACATTCATCACTAAAATATTACAGTACTCAATTTACTACTTTTATCGTTATTGCAGCTCCCAATAGTTAATTTGCAGCCCAAGTACTCAGTAGTTCAGTTGCTGATGCTCTGCAGTTCTGCAAAGAATAAAATGTTAAGGAATTTGCTGAACCAGGAGCTACAATGAGATTCCCAAGAAATATCAACAATTTATTCTATAATCTGAATTCTAGAAACTGCCGTGCTACCAATTTCCCCTAAATAGGTTGGATAGCATTTTTCACCTATTAACCTAATGAAAGTTATCGGCTCCAACGTAATAGATTCTTGATAAACTATGAATGGATCTATCGCCTATGAATGAGAAATCCAGTTTTCAGAGCAAACCAACTTATAATCTCCAGAAGAATTTTGGCAATATACTACACAAATCCACAAAGAACAATACCTTACACACTTAAGCATCTAAAATCATTACGAGCCAAATACTTATCCACTTATGTAGTTGAAAAAACAATGGCTATAGGCTTGTAAACACAAGAAATAATTATAGACAAAAATAGAACACTATAAACTGTTCAAAACTCAATTTAAAACATTAAAAAATTCACTTAAACAGAAAAATATTCAGAGAGCACAAAATTAGAACACACAGCCAGCCATCATTTTTAGAGAAGAAGGAAGCCTCCTCGCAAAGAGCAAAAGACACCTCAAACCAGTGACGACTTCACGGACACGTCACCAAAAAATTATAAATTACAAGTTTAGAATTCACATTTTACATTTGTTCTCAATAAAACTTTATTTTGAAACTATTATTTTAAATTTATATATCATCTCTATTTAAATAATCCATTTATCTGTTAATTCTGTCAACTCAGCCTCGGTGACACCATGGAACATGCAACACAATCATTTACGATAAATTCTCAGTCAAAAAGTTGTCTGTATATCGATTACTCTGATATTTACTATAAAGTTTCATAGATCTCGAATTGAAGATTCGATTCCAATCGAGAAAAAATGTAATATTACAAATACCCCCCTCTTGACATAAAAATTTTAGCTGTTTCAAAATTTAAAGAAAAAAAATTACATTGACCCAAATGGAAATTGTTGAATTGTAAATTCGAGAACAGTAACAATTTTTTTCTATAAAAACATTACATGTTGTCCTATAATATTGAAAATTATTATAAAAATCATCAATAGCATTTGTTATATGTTTCCAAACAATATTTCAAAGTATAGAGTATCAAAATTACTTTTGATTTAGCTTTATAATTTAAAGGAAAATATCTCAACAGAAAGTTTAATATATAAAGAATAGTTTTTTGAAATTGCACATAAATTTAATAGATAGAAAAATTCAATTTTTATTGCAAAAAAAATTAGTATGTTGAATAAAAAATGTATTATTATTATTATTTTTTTTTTTTATGAATTGATGAATTGTTACATTTAATTTTCACATAAAATTTCAATAAATCAAAAAATGTTTATTTCTTTCACTATTGACGCAGTTGATTTTATCAATGCAAATTTTGGAAAACAGTCCGTTAAGGCACTCAGTATGATTTTCAGTTAAGTGTGACTCCAGTGTGATGACGTTAGTGTTGGGCTGATCCGAATATTTGTAGTGTTAGGCTGATACTTGTAGTCGACTGATGCATATCAAACTCGATACAGGTGACATCTCAGTTAGCATTGCCTCATGCTTGTAGTAGACGGCTGCATACCAAACTCGATACAGAGTCACGTAAATTTTGTATCATATTTGTAATTATACAATGTACATTTCAGGCTTGAAATGACAATGTAATTTGTTTTTCGGAAAAGAGATAGACGCTGCATACAGGATTAATTTAGGTAAGGTTTGGTTTTTTGATATTTTCAGCTTTCAAGGTTTAGAGTTCTGCATACAGGAATAATTTAGGAGAGGATTTTTTTTTGAATCAATTCTTTCATGATACTGTGACTGTTATTCTGAATTCAAAGTTGCAAACGTGAATATGGATGGCATTACCTCCAGGTAATGTGGTAGTGTTGAAGTTTGAGATACATGGTCAGCAATAAGCATTGGCATTGTCATTGGCGTATGCTTTGGTGTCGGCATTGGCATTGGCATTGTCGTAGGCAATGGCATCAACATTGGCACAGGCATTGGCACAGGCATTGGCATCGGCGCAGGCATCGGCGTAGATATTGGCATTGGCATCAGCACAGGCATTGGCGTAGTTATTGGCGTAGATATTGGCGTTGACATTGACATCAGAGCAGATATTGGCGTTGATATTGGCATAGGCATCAGTGTAGATATTGGCGTAGTTATTGGTGTAGATATTGGCATAGATATTGGCGTTGGTATTGGTGTAGGCATCAGCGTAGATATTGGTGTAGTTATTGGCGTTGATATTGGCGTTGATGAGTCACACTAGTTCGAAAATCACCCAAATGTTCTTAACACTCTTCATGGCGTTCACTTGTTGCTGATTTCGAGATTCACGTGATAATTATTTCAATGTTAATGTCCATGCTGTACCTGTTATCTTAAAATGCTTATAAACTAAAAGGAAAATTTTGATTAGGCTATCAATACAATCTAATACACATGAAAATTATTTTTAAGTATATAATCAATATAAAATGAAATTTGTTAACATCTTATTATACAGTCAGCAATACATATATTGTGAAATTTGGAGACATCAATTACAAAATTTTAATAGAAAAAATAATTTCATTTTCATTTATTCACTGTTCAAATATTTTATAAAAAGCAAATTATTCAATATTATTAATCATCGTTTGTTGGATACTATAGTTTATTTCGACTTTTCAATGTTCTAAACACAAACTACATTTCATGACAAAACTTTACTATCAATCATTAAACAAGAAATCATTCAAAACATCAATAATATTTTGCTTCAAAGGCAATCAATATTCATAAGTAATCTGCATCTATGGCAATCAACATTATTTTGCATCTATGGCAATCAACATAAGTAATCAACACAAAAAAATATTATCTCATTACTGCCTCTCTAAGTCATAACCTCTGTTATTCCTTCTTTAGGCAATAATGGTTTTCCATCTCAAAAAACAATCACATACCAGCAAAATTCTAATCAACAAACCCCACTAAAAATTCTACATACACTCCAGCATCCGTTTCAAGTGATAATCAATCATATCAAAATTTATAGAATAAACAGTTGTTTTTTTTAAATTTAGAAAAAGACATCAATTACAAAAACTTTAGTGAAATTTTAACCTTTAACTCATTTCAATTAATAATATGACAAGACGTTTTTATTTAATGGAACATTATTATTTAAGTTAACTTTCATTAATACATCTCATATATATGGTGACACAATTCATTAATACTTTCAAATTTTGAAGTTTTATTATTATAGCAAAAGAATTTATACATAAGATTAAATTTCAGCATGTTCTAAATTGAACCATTTATTTTTTTAAATAATTTCAGAATTTGAAAACTGTATAATAAGTACAAACATTTCAAGATTACAATACAAAGATGATCAAGATGGATAATGGGTAAATAAGTTCCCTAAAAAAATACAAACAAGAGAAAAAGAAAATTGGGTAAATAAATTTCCTAAATAATACAAGGAAGAGAAAGATTAATTAGAGCCTATCCTACATGTCAGTACTGAACTTTCATAAGGAAGTATATTTAATAACAATATACTGAAAATGAGAAAATGGGACATAATTTGCTCTGAAAAACCTAGTTACCTAATATGATACCTGACAAAAAATAGACATAATTAAAATATGTAATACATGATGAAAAAATATACCGCAAGCAAACAATTATTTACACTACAATGGATAGATTTTAGAAAAGTTAAGTTTTATCAACAATTTAAAGATTAGGAAAATAAGCTACTATTTTAACTTCCAAAATTATTTCAGAAAAAATACAAATTTAAATGACTATGGACAAGATTGGTTAAGATATGCATCATAGAAGAATTTTACTGAACATTACACAAAGACAGGAAAGAATCGAAATTTGAAAAGATTAAGGGCCAAGAAAAATAGGCTTCAGGAAAGAAAAAAGACACAATTATGGACTCTTACCATACACTGCATAGCGATTATGCTATTCTGAATCCCGGCATAACACAGGATTCCTAATCATAACATAGTGCTGGGGAATACCCTTTCATCAAGTAATTCACTGTCATCATCTTATAAGTAAGCAACTTGAAACAACCTTTGAATACTAACACATCAATGGTGACTTTGTGCTTTTTTTCTTCAAGAACATGATTTTATTAATGGGTTCATTTGTTTCAACAAAGCCATTTTGCTTACAAAAGTCAGTCATGTTCACTAGATAATGCTTTGCATACACCTTTTCAATTTTCAGTTGAAAGTTGAATTCATCAACTTGATTCAAAGCAAGATTCATTTTGTTTACATTGTTCCTAACCTCTACAGAAACCTGTCTCATGTAAACATTCACTTTATTTACTGTTTTCCTAACTTTCAATTTGGCAATACTACTTTCTTCACTGTTGACTTTCAATAAAGACAACTCCCTACCTACTACATTACTCAATTCTACTATCTCACTAGGATTTACTTTTTCAATAACATTAACTAGGCCTACATTATCTGAAACTTGAAATAATTGATCTTGTATCTCAACACTACTATCATCCTGCTTCAATTTGCCTTCATCTTCATGACTATCAATCAATGTCTCATGTGCATCTTTCAATAGAAGGTTTATACTAACCTGCTCTAGTCTAATGCTAGCAAATTCTTGCTTCATATCATCAAACCTAGCATTTTGATCTTGTTTCAAATTATCAATCTTAGAATTTTGCTCATCAAACCTTTGTGTTAAGAATGCTATAAGATTCAGATCATTTTTAATGTTTGCCATTTTGTAATATGCACTGATATCTATTCATTAAAACTTGACCACTCCAGAACTGACCTCCCATTCAGCAGGATACCATTCATAATTCATCAAGATATCTATCCTACCAATAATTTTTTATAACCAGGGATATATTTTGTAGTTTGAGTCCCACACCAGGGCGTACCATTTGCTGTGCTACCAATTTTCCTAAATCGGTTGGATAGCATTTTTCACCTATTAACCTAAGGATAGTTATTGGCTCCAACGTAATAGATTCTTGATAAACTATGAATGGATCTATCGCCTATGAATGAGAAATCCAGTTTTCAGAGCAAACCAACTTATAATCTCCAGAAGAATTTTGGCAATATACTACACAAATCCACAAAGAACAATACCTTACACACTTAAGCATCTAAAATCATTATGAGCCAAATACTTATCCACTTATGTAGTTGAAAAAACAATGGCTATAGGCTTGTAAACACAAGAAATAATTATAGACAAAAATAGAACACTATAAACTGTTCAAAACTCAATTTAAAACATTAAAAATTCACTTAAACAGAAAAATATTCAGAGAGCACAAAATTAGAACACACAGCCAGCCATCATTTTTAGAGAAGAAGGAAGCCTCCTAGCAAAAAGCAAAAGACACCTCAAACCAGTGACGACTTCACAGACACGTCACCAAAAAATTATAAATTACAAGTTTAGAATTCACATTTTACATTTGTTCTCAATAAAACTTTATTTTGAAACTGTTATTTTAATTTTATATATCATCTCTATTTAAATAATCCATTTATCTGTTAATTCTGTCAACTCAGCCTCGGTGACACCATGGAACATGCAACACAATCATTTATGATAAATTCTCAGTCAAAAAGTTGTCCGTATATCGATTACTCTGATATCTACTATAAAGTTTTATAGATCTCGAATTGAAGATTCGATTCCAATCAAGAAAAAATGTAATATTACAATGCTTATTACCCTCGTTCATGTATTCATAGTTAAAATTGACTTTCTTTCTTCTGATGTTCTCATCCTAACTTGAACTATTTGTTAATAGGAAACTATTTCTACTTTTACAACACTACATTACTTTCTGAGTAGTTGTGATGGTGATATTATGGTAGTCATCAATACAAAATAAAAATACTACAGTACCGTAGATATTGTTCAATCACATATTTATTGAAAAATCGAGATACTGGTTTCAATTGTTACATCTTCATCAATCTCTGGAGTGTACCAGAGATTGATAATTGTGTAACAACCAAAACCTTTATCTCGATTTTTTTATAAATCTGTAGTTGGACAATATCTAGTATTTTTATTCAGCACTACATTATACTACTTGTTACTTCAAGTCCGGATGCGTTTCAAGGCACTGGGCTGAATCTTCAGCGTACAAAAAAATTTACACTTGAGGTGTCCTTGCCTCTTCACTAGGAAATACTGAAATGAAGTGCATCTAAAGGGTGATTCTCGTTGAACATGAGAAATCTCATGAAATTATATCATCATGCGAAATATCACTGTGAGGACAATTTAGTTGGTGATGATGGTGAAGCAAAAAATGAGGTGTTTTTCACAATACAAGGAGCATTGTTTTCAAATGTATCTGGAAACCGATATGAGATGGAGCGCTCAAACTGGTCTCAGATTGTAGAGCACAAAATTATGCCCATAGTGAGGTCCACGATATAATGGCAGTGGATAAAGATAGAAGAGCAGCGTTGCTTGTTCTCTGCCTTGATTAATTATATTTCCATATTGTCAAAAACATATTTGGCATCTTTATGCATCTAAAAAAGGATAGTACCAGCACCTATTTTGTGGAATGATAGACAACCATAGCAACATCAGAGTTAATCAAATACTGCCATTATAACGTGGACCGCACTATAGATGGATTTTGAATCATACTTCTAAATGGTAACAATCGGAAGATATTGTTAATCAAAAACTAAAATATTCATTAAAGTTGATTTTTTTCTTAAAATTCTACCCATTTTTGAAAATAATAACTCCATACTCATTGGATATAGACAGTTCTGAATGTTCTCATTTTATTCATAATTTTATAATCTAAAAAAGTTAAGAGCAAATTTTTCTGTATGATTACTGGATTTAGCGGAAATACCTAAAAACTGGAAAATGGACCGAAAATACGACATTTTTGGGCCACTCTGTATTTAGCATAAAGAGATTGGTTCTGGACTTCCTCTCATGTATCCAAATAATTTATTAGAAAATCAAAACTACAATATTAAAATATATTGCAAGCATATCCCTTTTTTATGTCTATTGACTTAACTATTTTTGTAAATCCTTATTTATTCAGCCACAGAACAATAAGAGTTAGAGTGATCTAGAAAAGAGAAGAAAGAGTTAGAAGGAATTAGAATCCCTTCTACTTTGTCATTTATAGTGTGGTCCACGTTATAATGACAGTATTTGGATCAAATTTGGTTCTGCTATCCTTGTCTGCTATCCTTGTCTGCTATCCTTGTCTATCATTCGACAAAGCCGGTGTTACTATCCTTTTCTAGGTACACAACAATGACAATTATGTTCTTGACAGTGTAGAAATATAATTAATTAATGCAGAGAATCGGCATCGCTATTCTTCTATCTTTAACCACTGCCATTATAACGTGGACCACACTATAGCTTTGTTTGTATTCGAGTATATAGACATTCGGCCACTTTCTTGTCGTGAATCTGCCTTGACACAAATCTCCTAAATATTGGTAGCCTAAGGAGTTCGTCCCATAGCAGTCTTAGACCAGTTATAGAATAGACACGCTGGGAAGTCTAGCCTCTGAAGCCAACATCTACTGCCAAATCCACCCATCTTGACGTCACAACCAAGCCAACAACAATATAAGTTAAACACCACAAACACTAGGACCCGGTTGCACAGAAGCCTAGGGAACTATAAATACCAGGTACGCGCAGTCGCCATTTTGAGTCACAGAAGAAGGAGCTAAATTCAAGTTACATCCGTATACGCTATGTTGTATGGTTTTGGACAGAATTTACATTGCCATCACTGAAGAACTGTAGTGGCTCATAAATTGATGAGAATATTTTTCCAACAAGGATACATTCAAAAAATGAACGTATTGTTCAGAACAAAATGAAATGATTTGTATTTAATTAAACAAAACCCGGTAGCGTACAAAACTAGTCCAATTGTAGTCCTTCAACGCTGTGCCTCAAAATTTGTATTAGTTTTCGAAATGCGCAGTCGTCAGGAAAAAGTTTCTATCAATCATAATTAATAATCTACTTACTACTGCATGGATTATATTAGATGTAAAAATACCAATACCACAGTAGGCCAGTAAATTATTCATATCAGTCCGATTTTGGATGAGAAATAGATATAGGCCTAGGCTATAATACTACTGTAGCTTGCACAAGCTTAGAAGACTCGCCATTACAAGTGTATTGTAATAGTGAGTCTTCTTAGCCACTAGGATCGGTATTTTTTCAAATATATTCATTGTATATTCAAATATATTCAAATGTATTCATTATAGAGTTCATGATATCAAGGAGAATTTGTAAGTAAGCCTATAAACTATAGTGAGGTCCACGTTATAATGGCAGTAGATAAAGATAGGAGAATAGCGATGCCGATTCTCTGCATTGATTAATTATATTTCTACATTGTCAAAAACATCATTGGCATCGTTGTGGACTTAGAAAAGGATAGTACCACCGGCTTTGTCAAATGATAGACAAGGATAGCAAAACCAAAGTTGATCAAATACTGTCATTATAATGTGAACCTCACTATAGTGATAATATTGGAAATCAAGCTACTGCTCAGCTTCAACACTTACCTATACTAGGTACCTTATAATGTTATAATAGGTATGGTAGCCTACAGTTAGTAAGTTCACATTATAATTGACAATTAATTATTAATTGTTTTATATATTGTTTTGAGATTGAGATAACAATTAGTAAAATGGAAAATGCTTCCAACGTAGAGTAATAAATCTGAAGCCAAATTGCCTTTCTTTTTCCATGTGTAGAAAATCTAAACAAGCGAAACCCTTTCTCTGTTTTATTGGCACAATTTGGTGCCGAGCACCCCACCATAATGAATTAAAATTATTAAAAATATCAAAATATAATCACCACTGTCAAAGCAAAGCAATACAAACAGTTGAAACGAATGCTATGCTATGACTCAAAATGGCGACTGCGTGTACCCAGTCTTTATAGTTCCTTACAGAAGCCGGTTAAATTTTAACCATGATTAACTTCACGAGAACCAATCAGAGAAGGCGTTGTTGAAAAGACGGCTTCTTGATTGGTTCTCGTGGAATTAATCACGGTTCAATTTTAACCGGCTTTTGTGCAACCGGCACTTACACAACTAACTCAAAAAAGTTTTCTATAATTTCTAGACGATGCGTGACGTCACTGCTGTGACGTCAAGATGGGTGGATTTGGCAGTAGATTTTGGCTTCTTCGACTTTCAGTATGAATATACAATGAGCCGTGTCTATTCTATAACTGGTCTAAGATAGCAGTCCATTCACGCAAACGCGAGAACACAAACACAAACAATCATTTTTCAGATTTCAGTAAAATCCAATTCCAATAACAACGCACTAATTTACTGACACGATCGTTAGTAATATTAGAAATAAAAATAAGTTTTATAACTTAAAGATATCAAAACTATTATAAATCATCATTATTCAGTTAACTTATGGTAAGTAAAAAGTAAAAATCATAGAGTTTCCTAAAAGAATTCCAAGCATGTACGGTATAATGTTTGGTTATAATCGCATGGAATTACGCTTTCAGTTTTGAATGAATATCAATAATGAATATCATCCTTTGTTTACACAGTAATTGTCTCTTAATGATATTTTCTCTGTAAAATACTAACTTATATAAGTACCGTATCTCTCTGTACTGAGTTTATTATTCCTCATGATTAGTGATTTTCTGGTGTTACAGCTAAAAACTATAACATTTATTCTAAGGTATTGTTGATTCTTTCTTTCTTCTATTATATTTCAAATTTACAATCATTATTTTTCATCAAATCCAAAATATCAAAAATAAATCCTAGCCTGTTTGGCAATGTGATTTCACATTAGAAATCATCAGTTGATGTGATTTTACATTAACTTATCAATAATAGCTGAAATGGCATTTTCATTAATATTTTTTATATTTTATCATTAATATATTCCATTAATATCTTTTCGATCCAACAAGTTCCAAGTGAATTTTATGTAGTCTCTGGTTAAGCCTAATTCTCTTTGTACCGGCTTTATCTTTGCTACCGCACATAACCTAATTCTCTTAACTAAAGGCCCCATTACTCACATAATATTTTCTAATATTTATTTCGATAAAAATAAAACGTTCAGCCAATTCCCATCGGATAGGATTTTCCTAACCTGACCTGTTCTTTAGTTTGCTTTCTGCAATATTTTAAATTTGGTTGTTTTTCTCAACTATAAGGTTAATTTGATTTATACAGTATTCTAATTTCAATGCAGATATGTGGCCTGTCATCAATTGAAATGGAGGAAGCAGAGCTATCCTCATTGCAAACAGTGTTCGAAACGTTGAGACTTGCTTCCTGCCAAGATCCAGCTGTTTTGAAACCTGCTGAGGAAAAGTTGAAGGAATGGGAAATCCTCCCAGGCTACTATTCTATTCTCATGGTAAGTCGGATTAAAATTTTAATAACGACTAGGTACGGTAAAGGTATCTGCTCACTGCACCGTATCATACTAGGACCGGTATAGGAACGTGGCCGGCACTAACATGCATGCCAATGCCCACTGCTACTTAGCTGCGACAACGACGTTAATCCGCGTTTATAACGGGTATACAACGCGTATGACGACCGTTGATAGAGTTACTCAATGTTTGTGAGTCTAGTTCCCAAAAACAGCCAAGCAATCGAATTTTTAATAGAATGTTATACCACATTCCATTATGCTGGAATGCATCATACCTATATAGTATTCCAGAGCATCATTTGTAAATTTGTTCAAGTTCGTTTTGCGCTGGTTTGTGGCTATAACTAAATTATATTTTCAAATTCTATATTTTTTTGTTGAAAAATAAGCTAACTATTTAAATACAATAAAATCAAGGAAATTTATCCACCTGGTTGTGTCATTTGATCGGAAATATCTTTGTATCTAATATGTCTTTCTTGGTAGAATCCATGTAGCCTACTTGGATGCTGTAAGTTGAACAATAGGTCTAACTCTTACTTGCCTACACATTCAATAAGTTTTTCATCATCCATAGTGCACACTTGTATATTGTCTCAAGTCTATAGTGAGGTCCACGTTATAATGGCAGTGGAGATAGATAGGTGAACAACGTTGCCGATCCTCTGTCTTGTCAATGCCTTCTACAGACGGTAACCGATACAGGTTTATTGATGTAATATTAACTTTTAATTCTAGTTTTAAATAATCAATTATATTTAATTAAGCAAGACATCATATTTTTCAATAATTTCATAATGAATTTTCATAATTAAAATGAAATATTTTGTTAATCAATTATTAATTCTACATTGTTAAGAGACGATCTGGCAACAGAGCAAAGCGAGAAAGAGATAGCGCTATCAGCTTTGTTGAATGATAGACAAGGATAGCATACAATTGCTAATCAAACACTGCCATTATAACGTGGACCTCACTATAGCAATGAACTATTCTGTACGATTTCTGCTAAACATAGCACGCGCATACGCTATACTAGTTACAACCGGGTCTAGAACGCGGTACTACATATGCGGCCATACACCGGTTGTAGAACGGAACGTAACCAGCAAAATATTCTCTCCGAGAAATTGTTCGGTGTCCGGTCATGACACGTTCCTATACGTATACGGTAGGCTACGCTTACAGACCGGTCTAGTGTGCATTGCCAGGCAATAATGCATGTGAACTATATTTGTTGCATGTGCTGTTCTCATAACGTTCCTGAACCGGTCCTAGTATGATTGACCGAGTGAAGTGAGGTCTAAGATTCAAGTCGACAGTTTGGCATTTTTCTTAATGTTTAAATGTTTGAATGTTTATATGTTGCGCATTTACGGCGAAACGCGGTAATAGATTTTCATGAAATTTGACTGGTATGTTCCTTTTTCAATTGCGCGTCGACGTATATACCGGGTGACCAGGTGAAGTATTTACATTTTCGCTGCCCCCGTCCACGGCCTTGGCAAATGGGGGGGGGGGATGGGCGGTTGGTCATTCACCTCCCTAGCAGTGGCCATTGCTGCTATTCAGTCGCAATGGAGCCTTGGACTGTTCAACATCACGTGTTTACGTACGATTCTTATGTAAGAAACAATGAGTCAGTGGTAGCGGTTCAGCGTGATTTTCACATTCATTTTAACGTAGGAAGGCATGGAGCCGTACCTAGCCGACCAACGATTATGAAATGGGTTACAAGTTTTCGGACCACAGGCAACATTGTGGCGAAAAAACCACCCGGCGCTACACGAACAGTGAGGAGTCTGGAGAACATTGACAGAGTGAGAACAGCAATGACTACGAGTCCTGGTCGTTCAGCTCGACGGCACGCATCTGCGTTACACATAGGACGTGAGTCGGTTCGAAAAATTTTGAAACCTCAAGTTTCATCCTTACAAGATTGTGTGTGTCCAGGAGTTAAAAGAAAATGACGACCCCCAACGGTTGGATTTCGCTACTCAAATGCAAGTTGTAAAGTGCACGGCTCCATTGCGACTGAATAGCAGCAATGGCCACTGCTAGGGAGGTGAATGACCGCCCGACCATCCCCCCCCCATTTGCCAAGGCCGAGTACAGTCGCATCAAAAATGTAAATACTTCACGATGAACCTGACGTTCTGATTTTCATGAGCGATGAAAATCACTTTTACCTAAATGGGACAGTCAACCAACAGAACTGCAGATACTGGGCACAGGAAAACTCAAGACAGCTTCATGAGAAACCTCTCCATTCGCCTCGTGTGACTGTATGGTGTGCGGTTTCGAGACAACATGTTATTGGCCCCTTCTTTTTTGAAGAAGATAGAGTTGCGGTGACTGTGAATGCGAATCGGTACGTGCGTATGATCAACGATTTTTTTTTCTTACAACTGCAGATGCTCAACTTGCAACAGGACGTATGGTTCCAGCAAGATGGAGCTACTGCACACACAGCAAGAGTTTCGATGACGTTGCGGAGAAACTTGTTTCCAGGTCATGTCATTTCAAGATTTGGAGATGTGCCCTGGCATCCTCGTTCTCCTGACCTGAACATCTGCGATTTTTTTTGTGGGGACATTTGAAGGAGAAACGCAAACCTCGTAATTTGGAAGATTTGAAGGAGGCATTCGTGAAGAGGTGGCACTAATCACCGAGCAGACACTACAGCTAGTATGGCAGAGCTTCCTCAACAGAATTGAAAACTGCATCAGAGAAGACGGCCGTCACCTTCCTGACCTTATTTTCGCAAGTTAATTAAGTAAGTTAAATTAAATAGCATATCCTAACAAACATGTCAGAAAAGTAAATAAATTTCCTGTTTGAAAAATTAACACTGTTTTTGCTGTTTTCAAAATGTAAATACTTCCCGTGGTCACCCTGTTCAAGGTTTTTGGAATTTTTTCATTTCAAGGATATTATAAAAGGAAAAAGGAGCCTCCTTCATACGCAAATATTAGAGTAAAAATCAGACTTTAAAATTATTCATCATAAATCAGCTGACAAGTGATTACACAGAGGTATGGAGAAGAGGTATGGAAGAGGTATGGATTTCCATAAGGTCTTTAGTTTCAATCAGGTACTTGTGGATGAGAATACAGCGTGAGGTCTACTGTTCACAGAACTGCTAGTACAGTGTAGTGGACAGAGACCTTAATCCGTGCTTCACAAGAGTCTGCTAAACTCTTGAGTTTGGTTTGAGTTTTATACACTCATGCTTCCCACAGAACAATTTCCAGCACGTAATCGTATTTTAGCTAGTGTTATATTATGAAACCTGTGAATGTCAAGTGTGAGAGAGGTCCGCCTGTGTCTTATGCCTAGTCCATTCGTTGGCCCAGTTGCTGGCCATGCTGGTAAGATTAGCAATGTTGGTCTTACCGTCCACACTGCAATGTGAGCATTTGTGGAAGCTCGGCTGACCACTCGCCATCGCTTGGCTGTCTACGCTTGACAAAAAACGAAGCGAAGGCCAGTGAAGGCGAGCGTTGGCAAAGCAGTCATCCACACACTCTCGAGCTCGTCGTCATTTGTACGTATTGGGCGATAGTGTGGATGCGTAGTAGCGTGATGCATAGCATATTGTTTCATTGGGTAAGAAAATATCTAGAGGTATTTTTATGTTATGTAGATTAAGAAATATTGTTAGCATAGATGTGTAGCTGTATATCATGCTTACATTCAGTCACACCTGTTGTATGGTATCTTGGCATGGAGGAGAGATACCAATTTGAAGAATCTTTTTGTTGTACAAAAAAGGGATATAAGGATCATTTGTAAAGTAGATAGTAGAGCACATTGTCGACCTCTGTTCAAAAAACTAAATATTATGACTGTTTATGCTTTGTATGTGTTTGAATGTCTGATGTATACCAGAAAAAATCTATCCATCTTACCAATAAATAGTAATATTCACAATCATTTTACAAGACAAGCAGAAGCACTTTGATTATCACAGTGCAATTACTATTTAACTTTGAAATGTTTTGTAAATTGGAAGAGGTTATTTAATAAACTGCCTGCTCATATTAAAGAATGTGATATTAATAGTTTTAAGGTTTGTGTTGAAAAGATTCTAATTGACTGCTGTCCATATGGTTATGAGGATTTGTGGTGATGTCTTTGTATTTACTTGACTGTGATATGTTGATGACCTGTTTTAAAAATGTTCCTTATATTATATAGAATTTGCTGATATTTGTCTTATTTTTTGTATATATTACGTTGATGACTATTAGCGTTTATTGTTCAATCAATCAATTTATTTAGCCTGCCGATACAGTAGTACATAAGGCTACGTCACAAAATATTTTATAAAATACAATACATAATGAAATCATAATTAGGTCAAAATATCCTAATAATATCAATAATAATAAATCCTTGAATTGAATAAATAAGTACTTATATAGTATCAAATTATGTAACTAATTGGAAATAAATTTGTTATGAATTCGGATCTTAATCTTTCTAAATTCAAAATTAATGATTGTCTCAAGTGTTTGTGTTTTGTTTCAATGTGGAAATTAGTGAAGAATTGGAAAGTCGTTCATAATCTTTATTTGGACAATTTATTTTATGAAATTGGGATGAAAAGAAGTTTTGGACTGTAGTCTGTTTCTTTGTCCTTGAGTTGATTGTAAATGATAATAAAGACAACAATATCAATCAATAACATTCAATAGTTCACCCATAATAAGGCTACGTTATAATTAACTATATCACATAATAGTTGACATTTATTTTTTTATTTTTATTTACAATGCAAATGACACTAATGTAATAACATTGGTAGATGCAATAATAAGGTACAGTAGTCCTTGTGCTATTTTACTTCCAAATTTATAGGTGACAAAGTACAAGATAAGGTTAGAATGTCACGTGTACAATTTTTTATAAAATTTTAGTCCAAATAAACATGAAAACTATAAATTTTTGAATTTAGATGGCTTGAATTATAATAAATTGATTAGAAATATTCCACTCAATTACCATTTGTAACGAATAATATTGAGTTAAGAAAATCTGGAACCATTGAAGAACACAAACTTGTAAACACCTTAATTAACTCATTAATAATTTGTTTTACATACTCCTGTCCTGAATTCTTCTAAAGAGTAGAATGGACTTCCAATGAGCCATTTTCTTGAATATCTAAGGAAATATCTGTTATATTTTAGTTTTTTTTATTGAATTGTTGACTATGTCTTGCATTTGTTGAATTATTCTGACAATAAATGAATCTTGAATTTTTAATGTGCCCTCCTTTTCAGATGTGTCTCAAAAAATGTGTCTTTGGGGTTGTTGCAGAAGATAATTTTGAAACACGACATAGATCTGAACGTGCGATGGCTTGCGATTCTGTGTTTGAAAAATGGCGTTGACCGGTACTGGCGTCGCAATATCAGCAATGGCATCAGTGACCTGGAGAAGGACGGCCTCCGAAAAAGTCTGCTCTGCAACATTCGCGAGCCAGTCCTCCAGATCGCCACTCAGATGGCTGTTATTGTCGCCAAAATTGCTAGGTAACTAAACAACGCCACTATTATAAACAATAATTGACCAAGTCATAAATCTTGCCAGTTATGCATGGTGTCTACATCGCTCTATACAGAGTGAGTCATATATATGGGAACCCTTCAATAAGTTGAAGACTGTTGTAGATATAATACTGTAACTTTCAGGATAAGTTATTGGTCGAATACTCCACCTTTTGACGTACAACTGGATTTCAACCCCTCATAAGGGGGTGACTTGGGGGTTGTTACTCGAATATTTTTAATGTGAACACCCATTGTGTGGTGCATCATTTTAAAAGCCTTAAGAAAGATGACATCAAAAAGCCACAAGAAAGATGGCATCAATAGAAATTTTCTATGATGCTTGTATCCAAAATGGTGGCTGATTGAAGTTTTAGTTTTTAAAGAAATGTGGGGTTGTAAATAAAATGTAAACACTCATTGTGTGGTACATAATTTTGAAGGCCTTTCCAAAACAAGCAAGATGACATCAATAAAAATGTTGATACTTGTATTTTCAATGTAAACACCCATTATGTGGTACATCATTTTAAAGGCCTTTTCAAAACAAGAAAGATGGCATCAATAAAATAATTTTATGATGTTTGTATCCAAAATGGCGGCTGATTTAAGTTCAAGTAAAAACTAAAACTTCAATCAGCCATCATTTTGGATAAAGTATCATAGAACATTTTTATTGATGCCAACTTTCTCGTTTTGAAAAGGCCTTTAAAATGATGTACCACACAATGGGTGTTCACTTTTAAAATATTCAAGTTACAAACCCTCATTATTTTTTTAAATTAAAACTTCAACCAGCCGCCATTTTGGATACAAGCATCATAGAACTATTTTATTGTTGTCATCTTTTTTGTTTTAAAAAGGCCTTTCAAATGTTGTACCACACAATAGGTGTTTGAATTTAAAATATTCGAGTAACAACCCCTAAGTCACCCCCTTATGAGGGGTTGAAATACAGTTGTACGTCAAAAGGTAGAGCTAGTTATTCGACCAATAACTTATCCTGAAAGTTGCAGTATTCCATCTACAACAGTTTCCAACTTATTGAATGGTTCCCATACATATGACTCACTCTGTATATTGAAAGAATTTCTCAAACTAAATCTAAACTCGATTGCCTTGAAATTAATGAATAAAAATAGAATTACTTGGCTAGCTCAGGTCTGGTGTCAGTGTTTTCAGAACGCACCTGATCAATTTTAGGGCCTCTGACTTAAACTCGGGCCAATATTGATGCGGGTTGAGCCTGAACAACTATTCTTCCTATAAGTGCCGGTTTTATTATTACTTTCCTTGCCCTATTACCATAGGTAAGGAAAGTTTTGCTTTCCGAAAAAATTAAGCTACCCCAATTTCTAAATTTCTATACGTTTCAAGGTCCCCTGTGTCCAAAAAAGTGGTTTAGGGTATTGGTCTGTATGTGTGTGTGTGTGTGTGTGTGTATGTGAGTGTATGTGCGTTTGTGTACACAATATCTCATCTCCCATTTAACGGAATGACTTGAAATTTGGAACTTAAGGTTCTTACAATATAAGGATCCGACACGAACAATTTCGATCAAATGCAATTCAAGATGGCGGCAAAAATGGAGAAAATGTCAAAAACAGGGGTTTTCGCCATTTTCTCGAAAACGGCTCCAACGATTTTGATTAAATTTATACCTAAAATAGTAATTGATGAGCTCTATCAACTGCCACAAGTTGAAAATTTCAGGAGCTCCGCCCCATCTATGCAAAGTTTGAATTTAGATTCCGAATTATCAGGCTTCAGATACAATTTAAAAAAAAAATCGAGTGGAAAAGATTGAGCATGAAAATCTCTACAATTAATGTTCAGTAACATTTTCACCTAAAATTGAAAATAAGCTCGAAATTTGAGAAAATGTGTTATCCAATTGCAAACTGTTGGCAACTGTTGATTCTATTAAATGATTCACTATGAAGAGATAGCAGACCTCGTGTGTCTCCAGCGTTATTGCCCTGTCACCAGCTGGCTCAAATCTTTGAATAGTAGACTTGAGATGCGCGAGAACACTAGCGTCAGGTGATCAATTCACATAACGGCAAGGAAAGTTGTGTGAGTGCGCCACACCAGATTTTTAGAATACAAATCGAAAAACTTTGAGAAATATTACCAGTAGAATCTTGTTTAGCCTTTGCTCAGCCTTAAATAGTTAATACAGTACTCATTTTTATTACATTATATTGTGTGAAAATGGAAATAAATTTGATTTTATATTTATTTATTAACCAAAAATATTTACAATACAATGTATATTATACAAAATTACAATACACCCAAAACGGCTTACATTAAAATACATTATTAACGAAAAACAGTTCAAGCTTGGTAACAAAAATCAATCTACACGATCTCAATTTTAGGATACATTTATTTTTAAATTCGGGTAAAGAATCTCTATTTATGTCATTATTTTCAAACATTCTATGATTAAATAGTTGAAGCGTAATTAAAAATGAAGAATTTGGAAAGCAAGTGGTATTTGGTTTGATAATATGAAATGTCCAACTCTGAATGCTGTAGACCTTGGTACCACAAAAATAACTTTTCAAACAAATCCGAACAATCGAATAGATTATTACACAACTTTGTAGTATACATAACAACGCAAACCTTCATCTTAGCTCTTTGTAGATTCTATTAAATCTACAAATAGCTTTCAATAACATTGTTGGATGATCTCTATAGTCAGGTCCACGTTATAATTAGCAATGGTATTGTTATCCTTGTCTATCATTCATCAAAGCTGATAGTGCTATCTCTCTCTAGCTTTGCGATGTTGTCCAATAATATTTTATTTCACTTTTGACTGTGACTTTACAGAAGTAGACAAACAATCCTCAGCCGACATGTTTTGTTTTGATTTATAACAAAATGCTAAAGTAGTAGATTTAAATGTATTTTTGAATGAATGAAATAATTTTTAGATATTAGAAACAAAAATTTCACTTGAAATGACTCTTTGAAAATTGATAACTTTGAGACCATCCAGACTTCGACCATGTTTCAGTTTACCGGAATAGGTTAGGCCTACACTGGTACCGGTATGAATAATAATATTGAAAGGTTATTTCAGAATTATTTTCATTGAAATCATCTTATTTTAGATAGGATTTCTATTATTTTTAAAAGAAATTGAAATAGAATATCTAATGAATAACTTAATTGCTGTTGTTGAAGTTCAGATTGGTGTATCAGAGCTTTTCAAATTAGCCGTCATTTCAGGTTTGTAAATCTGATCTCAGCTATGGAAGCAAAGTTTAAAATCAAATTATGAAAAAATATATTTTACTGATGAATTTGATTAATTTGACATGAAATTGACTATTTTATCAGAGGAATTAGGTTAAAATTAATATCAGATCAAATTTAATGGGATGAATTCAATATAAGCTGTGTACACTCAGTGGCAAAATGGTGTCAATTTGGCAACGTTGTTCCCGTATCTTTCTTTACTGCCATTATAACGTGGACCTCACTATAGCACAACTCACACTATTGACTTTATAATAAACATATCTTAAAAAATAATTTTGTTTGATTTGAAACTGTATTCTCGTATTATATATAACGTAGACTGGACTACCCGCGCGAATGGCCTCAACTGATGCCCGCACTGTTGAGCGAGCTGAGGAGTGGAGGGGCGGAGCAGAGAGCGCTGCTTGTGCTGAGCCACGTCATCAAGAGTCTGTCGAGCAAGCGGCTGGCCGGTGACCGCAAGCTGTTCCAGGAACTTACCGCTAACATCTATCCCTTCCTCTATCAGCAGTGGACGGTGCACACCAATGCTGCCATCGCTCAGGTTTGTTCATTTATATTCTTGTGTTTTCCTCTTAGACCAGATATAAAATAGAAACGGCCCATTGTACATTGCCCATTCACAGTGAAAGTCGCCCCATCGTGACGTCATCATCGGATAGAAAACTTTTCTGTAGAGTAGTTTGTTTACATTGTAGATTGTTTTGTATAGATAATATTGAAAGGTTATATCAAAATAACTTTCATTAAAATTATCTTATAAATAAGATTTCTATTTTGCTATTATTTTCAAGAGAATTTGAAATAGAATACCCACCGAGCAACTCTATTTATGTTGTTTTGAAGTTCAGATTTGTATGAACATAAAAATCTGATCCCAAAGCAAAGTTTTGAATCTAATTACGAAAAAAGATACTTCATTGATGAATTAAATTAATATTACATGAAATTGATTATGTTATCAAGGAAATGGAGACTGGAAATATTGGATCAAATTTGATGGGATGAATTGGGTAACAGCTGTGTACACTCAGTGGCAAAATGGAGTCAATTTAAGAGACTCTGCAACGTTTTTCTCCTATTTTTCTCCACTGCTATTATAACGTGGAATGCCCCAGTATGAGGTCATACATGTTTTGATTCAGAGGTTTGACTTCCCAGCGTGTCTATTCTATATGTCTGGTCTAAGGTTTTCCTTCATACCCAAGGTCTATAAATACAGGTCATGACACAATCCCGTTATGCATTGCAAAATCGCCATTACGTGGGGCTCTAGTTTACCAATTTTCGAATTTATTCAGCTGTTATCATTGTAGATTGAACATAACATGATGTGTTATTAGTAATTGGAATATTGTAAAAAATATTCTACCTACAGTATTATAGTACTTAGCAAAATACTAGAAACTGAATTGTTGATTTTTAGATTTAATTGATCGGTACAGTAACTTTAAACTCTTTTTGAAGTTGGCCTCGCATATTTCTGTCTTGTCCCAATGCCTTATGAATCATAATCTTTAGGTTACAAGAAAAAGAACAATTTTCAATAATAAAGAAATGAATAATTGAAGCATTTATTATTGAAATTTCATTATTGACCGAGTGAAGTGAGGTCTAAGATTCAAAACGACGGTATGGCATTTCTCTTAATGTTTAAATGTTTTTATGTTGCGCATTTACGGCGAAACGCGGTAATAGATTTTCATGAAATTTGACAGGTATGTTTCTTTTTAAATTACGCGTCGACGTATATACAAGGTTTTTGGAAATTTTGCTTTTCAAGGATAATATAAAAAGAAAAAGGAGCCTCCTTCATACGTCAATATTAGAGTGAAAATCAGACTATAGAATTATTCATCATAAATCAGCTGTCGATTTGACTATAAATTGCATGCCATTAGGCATGCAATATAATATCTCAATGTAACTTGGTAAAAAATTAGCAGCTGTGTAGACTATAAATTGCATGTCTCATTGAATGCAATATTAAAAAGGATGCAAATAACTTATAACAGCTCATCTGGGCGCCTAGATGTCTTCTGGTTTTCTCTCGCTAAATTCCGGAAAGCGTTATATGATAATTAAATCTTGTGTAAGCATGATCTGATCAAATAAATAGTTAGTGTATCAGTGTGGATGAGCTTATGGTTTGGGACGTCGTTATAACTGCGCGAGGTCTACTGTTCACAGAACTACTAGTTAAAGAATGAAAACCTGAATTCACGTATTATCTGAACTAGAATATTGTTTTTAAAATGCATAATGCATGATTTTGTTACGAGTGAGACGAATTAGATTGGATTTTCAAATGTACCGCCTTGAAATAGGCACAAAATGGCCGCTCCATAAGGAACACGGGTGTCTTGACCTGGTTTTTATAGACCTTGTTCATACCAGGTGACCCAGAATATCGGGAACTTTTAAGAACGCCATATTACATTAGTGGGAAGGGAAAAAATGATTTTACTCAAACTAATGTGAAGTTCAAGGCTTGCCATTCAAGTATTATTAATAACATCTATCACTTTTTGGCAATTACTTCATTTAGATAGCTTCCTCCTGAACTAATACATTTTTAAAATCTGTGTTGACGATTTCTCATTTATCGCTGCAACATCTCATCTGGGATATTGCGGATTTCATATTGAATTTGATTTGGTTTTTAAATAATTCAAAATTATTGATCATATTGTGAGCGAAATCCACACTGCACGGCATTAAATGGCAACTGTGCGAGTGAGTATTGTTTGGTATCCGCGTAATCTCACAATTAGGTTGCGTTACCTGGTCCCATGAATCGCCAGGTCTGTCCACCTGTGATTTTCTGTTTGTGGAGCTATCTCAAATCAAACGTTTTCATAACTTGACCAATACTTGTGATTAAATTATAACAGACAATTCAGAATTAAATTAACAATATCCCAGTTGACATGTTCAGGAATCTCAACACAGATTTCAAGAGTGTATTCGTGCAGGAGGAAGCCATCATCTTAATGAAGTAATTGTCAAAAAGTGCTAGATGCTATTAATAATCCTCAAATGGCAAGACTTGAACTTCTAATTAGTTTGAAAAAATATCATTGTTTATCATTTTGTCAAAATTACATGGAGAATCTTCATTAGAGTTGAAAATTTTCAGCAAAAAAGTTTGGTCTCGATCATAATTATTATTTGTCAATTTCTCAGAAAACATTTTTCCAAACACACCATCCTTATTTTTAGAAATTGATTCTTTTTGAAGAGATATTGTGGTATTTCTCCGTAGTGAAAAAATGAAATTGTGTATAATTTTTTCATTCTTATTTTTGTTTGCTTTTAGTGTGTGATCACATTGGATGCCTGTATGTGCAAGTTCACGCTTGGTTATGCATGACCAAGCTAGCTTTTCATTAGATATGCCAGTATCAGCTATCATCTGTGGAAGGCAGTGACAAGGCAGAGAATCGGCAACGCTTCTCTCCTGTCTTTCTGCAGTGCCATAATAGCGTGGCTCTCACTATAGTAATATTTTATGTAATTGAAAATTCATCATTTTATACTAAATAATAAAGGAAAGAACTGGCTAGGATGGGATAGGAAAATTTTATTTGACGCATCATCACGTCTGAACTACTGGACTGACAATTAACTTGAAATTTTGCATATACAGAGTGTCTGATGAGTCACTCCCTATATTTATACAGCTAATTTCTTCATCTATGAACCAATTTTGTTAGAACTACATTTGTTAGATAGAGCACTCCTTGAGGTTGTGTTTAACATCAATTTTCATTTCTTTCAGTTTTAAAAATGCCCCCTCTCCTGGCTGTAGAAGAACGAAACGAACCAGTATTAAGAGGTCTGGGGATCTGTGGTGCGAGTACAAAGGTGGTGGAGGGCTGAACGAGGGATCCATGCAACACTGGATGCAAAAACACTGAGATCGTTGCAACAGAGTAATGTGAAAGACCACTTACACGAGATCCTTGACGCAGTGATTTCTTAGGGCTCCTCATGAACATTTCACGAACTCTGTAAACATTCTCTGCTTTCCTTGACTTTGATGGTCTTCCTGATCGTCTTGCACCTGCGACACTCCCTGTTGTTAGTAATTTGGAATGGCAATTTTCAACAGTTTTTGCATCCAGTGTAGCATGGATCCCTCGTTCAGCCCTCCACCACCTTTGTACTCGCACCACAGATCCCCAGACTTCATAACGAGCTGCTATTTTGGCGCGTTCTTCCACAATCAAGAGAGGGGGCATTTTTAAACTGAAACAAATGAAAATTGGTGTTAAACACAACCTCAAGGAGTGCTCCTTCAAATGTAGTTCTAACAAAATTGGTTCTTGAATAAAGAAATTATAGCTGTATAAAAATGGGGAGTTACTTATAAGACTGTAGATTCTTAATTAACCGAGGATGGTTAGAGGCCTATTTGCAATTCTTTAAGATTTTATTACGTCAAGTTTTAAAATAGACTCTTGCGGAGCACGAGTTACGTGCTAGTAATTGTATAATTGTATAATTGATTAGTGTGTTTGTTTTTGGCAGATATCGTTTGGCGACGATAAGTGTGTGCACACCCTGGAAAAGGCCAGTCTGCTGCTGAAATGCTTGTACAAGTTGACCGTGTATGGCTTCGTCAAACTTCACGAGTCGTCCGAGGCAGCCTCCTTCCTACACTCCATATTCGGACACACCAAGACAATGCTCGAACAACGTCAGTTGACGCAATTCACTCATTTCATTCATATCACTAATCATATACTGGGTGACCCAGAATAACGCAACTTTTAAAAATGCTATGAAACAAAAGTGGGAAGGACAAAAATCATTTCATCCAAACTAATGTAAAAATCAAAACTTGCCATTTAAGAATTATTAATAACATCTATCACTTTTTGACAATTACTTCATTAATTTAAGATGGCTTCCTCCTGCTCGAATACACTCTTGAAATCTGTGTTGAGATTCCTGAACATGTCAAATGGGATATTGTTAATTTAATTCTTAATTGTCTGTTATAATAATTAACCACAGGTATTGGTCAAGCTATGAAAACATTGGATTTGAGATAGCTCCACAAACAGAAAATCGCAGGTGGACAGACCCATGGGACCAGGAAACGCAACCTAATTGTGAGATTACACGGATACTAAACAATACTCACTCGCACAGTTGCCATTGAATGCCGTGCAGTGTGGATTTCGCTCGCAATTTGATCAATAATTTTGAATTAATAAAAAATTAAAACAAAGAATTCAAAATGAAATCCACAATATCCCAGAGATGTTGCAGCGATCAATGAGGAATCTTCATCACAGATTTGAAGCCAGGAGGAAGCAATCTAAATGAAATAATTGTCAAAAAGTGATAGATGTTATTAATAATTCTTAAATAGCAAGTCTTTAACTTAACATTAGTTTGAATAAAATCATTTTCGACCTTCCCACTTTTGTTTCATGGCGTTTTTTAAAGTTCCCGTTATTCTGTGTCACTCTGTTCAATCACCATTTCATATCTATTCATTAACAATTACATTATTATACAGGTTTGGGCAGGGAGGTATGGATATTTTAAAATAACAGTTACACACTCATTTTTAAACGAAACTCAAAAAATATTTTTTCAGTGTGTACCTTGGATGTTGCTATTATAAAAATTAAAGAGGAAAAAATTGAAACATTGATTTTGTACGAATAATAACATGTGTTAAATGCTGTCCGTTTTTGTCCATACACTCCTGTAGACGTTGTGAGAAGTTGTCCATACTCCTCTGAAGCATTGCACGTGGTACCGCTCGAATTTATTGTGTTATTGTTTCACTCAGGGCTTCAAGGGTTCGTGGTTTGTTTATGTATACACGTGCTTCTAGGTAGCCCCATACAACCTCGTAATTATTGGATCTTACGTTTCTCCAGAAAACGGTCGAACCATCACTGTTATTAAGGATCTAACGATGATACGTGATTTTTTTCTGCTAAATTGAGAAGACGAAGTATCAACGTCAATTCTGTATGGTTTCAAAAAAATGGGGTGACATGCCATACATCGAGAGCAGCTATGGGATTTCTAAGGCAGACCTTCCCTGGACGCCTCATTTCATTGCGTGGAGATGTGGAGTGGCCTCCTCGGTCACCGGATCTGTCACCTTGTAACTATTTGTTATGGGGCTACCTAAAAGCACGTTTATACATGAACAAACCATGAACCCTTGAAGCCCTGAGTGAAATAATAACACAATAAATTCGAATGGTACCACGTGCAATGCTTCAGAGGAGTATGGACAACTCACAACGTCTACAGGAGTGTATGTTTCCAAATGGTGACACTCAGACCAGTCGATTCTAGTCTCCGCGACGTCACCATTTGAAAACACATGCTCTCGACTAGAGTCGAGTCTCTTCTCTACCTGAGTCGCGTAAGTGTGAGTTGAGCCTTACAATCAGTGTGTCTCGATATAAGGCATGTAAAACAAAGCCATTTAGCGATTAGCAGTAATATTATTATCTCTCATTGTGTTGTTAAATACTTTGAATAACATGATTAGAAGACAATATAGCATTATTCAGTTGAATCAGTAAAACAAATGCGATATAATTATTACCTATCAACCGGATATATGGGATAACTGATCTTGTGAGCACAAAAATAGGAATACGGACCGACAAAAGACGGATGCGTGTAGACGCAGTTTTACATCCTTCTTTTGCTTGAGTGGAAGACTGACCGTAAACTTGAGCGTCTGGACCGGCCTTTATGTTGATGACATGATGATAAATTTCTTTCCGACTTTCATTATTCTCACAATTGTTTTCCTTTTCACAGGTAAAACAGTGAAAGCAATACATGGTGTGACAGAAATGTTGGAAAAGTTTATAATGAAAATGACGAAAGTGCAGGCGACGGTGCTGTCAGACCACCCGTTCTCCTACATTGATCTACTGCAGCCAACACTAGAATTAACCTATTACTACATATTTGTGCCGGACAACGAGGCTTTCCTTTTCGAATCATTTTTGATTCTTTGTCTCAATAGACTGAAAACAATTGTACAGACTTTGGAGTTCAGGCAGGGTAAGCAGAGAGAAAGCTGCTCTTCCAAGCTATTTGATGGTGGGTTCAATTATATTCCTCAATAAAGTATGTTAATAGTATGGTATGTTATAGGGCTAGGTACTTGAATGTTTAATTAAAGAAAATAGCTACTACCTTTGTAATATCTACACTTTAACCGTGTCATGATTCTTCCAACCACCAACCGTTGCACCCAGTCTCTCAGACCGGAGATTTAATTTCATGATAAAGCATTAGTTTTTTTTTTGTAATTTCATAGATTCTTATACTTTTTTATGCATAATTTGTTCAGAAAAATGTCAGGATAACAAGAAACTTATTCCAAGGAACACTTTTTCATTACCTATATTTCATTAAAAATTCAAAATTGAGATTGAACTGAAATGTAATTAATAATGGATAACAACCCATTTACAAGTAGCCTACTTATAGTTGCAATATAGCAAGTGCTCACTCAATTTGTCATAGCAAATGAAGAATAAAGTTGATACAATTCGTAATTCAAGAAAACAAAATAAATTTCTATAACCTAGCTCTTACTAAAAAACAAAATCAACTCGAGAGTAATCTGAGTCCTGAAAATCTAACTAACCGGTATCACAGACCGGGAATACCGGGATTGATGAAACAAACCGTATCATCCGGTACGAGAGACCGTAGAGTTAGCAATAAACTGAGGCTGTGTTCGGAATGACTACTAATCAGCCTGAAACGACTAGTAATTGTTCTCTGATATTCATTGAACAGCTACTGAGTGGGAGGAGCCAAACAGAAAGTCAGGTGTATTAATAATGCAATGCAAAATTTTGGTACCGTTCTTAGAGACCGGTGATACGGTTAAAGTGTTTAAAACGACTAATTTCGACAATTCGTCATTCTCAAGAGTGTCCTTCCTAATTATTATTTCAATTGAAATCACTGAATTTGAACCGGAATCAAGATTTCAATTGGAGGAATAGAAGAAATTCAGAAACTTGAATTATAACTCCATTCCATTATAATATTATTCAATATTTTTCAGTTCATATTTAGTCAAATTTCATTGAATGGTTTGGTATATCAGTATGAATAAGTGTATAAGCCACCATATATTGTATTTATATGAATAAAGCAGAATCAAATAACAAGTATTTGAACCATAATAATATTTGTTATATAGTAACAATAATTCAGTAGTATATGAACCATATTGGAGCATACTACTCTATGGTCAATTTAGCACTAATATATTCTGACAAATGGTTTTCAAATGTTCAATCAATAAAATAACTTTACCTTACTGTTAATAAATAACTTTACGTTACCTTGACTGTTTTCAGTTGGTATTCCCCAAGCTGAATTTTTATAATAATTGTAGAACTAACTGAGGAAACATTGATACACCCTTCTGTAGACTGACTAGATCGCAGGATAGAAGCTCCATGTCTCACAGTTGGTTAATTATTATCAATCTAAATTTAAAATTGTTTTTTATACAGTAGACTCCGGTGACAACGCGGTTGAAGGGACCATCCGGTTGTGAGCGCTATAGCCGGAGCAGCGCTATAACCAGTGTTGCCATTTATCAACAGTGGAAATGGGTTATTAGACAATCAAGCACCAAACATATATTTAGATTGCTATGCCATTCTTATTTTATATACTGAACACTTTGAACGCGTTTTTGATAAATATTTTATGATCTTACTTCCTAAATAATATTCATTGATAGTTTTTGAACTTTTCTAGAATTTAGGAATTTTCTGTCTATGCTACTTGAAATCTCATGCAAATTTTACAGTATCATGTCATCACTCTCATTCTCTCCTGCACTCATGAAAAGAAATCATTTGTTTCACTTGTTTGAAAGCCTGAGAAAGAGTTCGAGGCTTCAAAAATTCCTCTTTCACTTCATAATATGCTTCAAAATCATGAACACCACTATTAGTCTATTGACAATGTCCAGTTCACAAAGTCTTTCAGTACAGTAACAGGAGGGAAAGAGTAGGGGTGATTGACACCATACAAACTGGTTATAATAGGGAATTCCAAGAGGTGGGAAAGGCTCTTTACTATTCCATAAATAACACTTTTGTCCAATCACTGGTGAATTGTTTAGTAATAGTCTATTTTGTGGAATTTCACTCACTGAGAGCAACAATAAAGCTATGGCACACTATGTGGAAACAGCGCTATATCCGGAGATACACCGCGTTATAAAAGGATCCGAAATACACATAATTATACGGGATATTGGCCGGTCCTGTCTTGTAAGAGCACTATAACCGGATTCGCGCTCTAGCCGGAGACGTTGTAACCGGAGTCCACTGTATTTTAATTTTTCAGATTGATGTTTTGGTGTAGAAATTGAAATGGACGTAACCTATGTATAATATTTGGACAATTTGATAGTAAATTAGAAAATTGAAGAAGTTTTGGGCAATAGCCTGTTTTTTTCTTTTCCGATCATTGAATTGTTTCTGCAAATCTAATAAATAAATAAAAAATTCATTTCTTACTTTGAATCAATTTCAGAAATTCAAAATATCATTTCATAGATGCGTTATACTGTGGGTCTAGTATTAAAGCTTTATTCGTTTATGTAATATTCTACCTTACTCTGCTATTTTTGGCCCGATGCTTTTTATTTAGCCCTTTCATATTATGTTATGAAATTTCCTAAGCTGCAATCTATTTTTCCAATGTTGTCTACAACTACTGTAATGTTGAACGACAATATTCATTTGATTTTTATTTACTTCCATTTCATTTTTGTTTTCCTATTGTGAATAAAAGTATGAAGAAGGGCCCCACACAGGATTACCTTGGGGGTTTCCTTGATATACAAGGTATTGTGCATGCAAAGGCTACATCAGTTAAGTGTGTTTTTCTTCTGCAATATTTTGTACAATGTATACTGATTGGTCGAATAAATTATTATTATTAATATGCTTCTATGTTCAAATGTATTTAGCAGCAGTGGAGCTATGCTTTCCAATGAATTTCTCCTCTTCTGGACAGAAAAAGAATACCATTTGTTCACATTGGCAGGATGAAAATGTGTGATTTCTCCAAGGCTCTCTTGCTACCTTATCAATTTAGAAATTATTTGTTTATGCAGCTCAAGCAAACGAACTAGAGATACGAACAGCCCAGGCTGTGGAAATAAAGAAGGAATTTTTCAATGAGACTGTCCTGAATGTGATCTGCCGCAAGCTGATAACCCACTACTTCCTGCTCACTCCGCAAGATCTGGCTCTGTGGGATTCTGATCCAGAAACTTTCTGTGAGTAAAAATAAGTTTTTACTTTCCTTGTCCTATTACCATAGGTAAGGAAAGTATTGCTTTCCGAAAAACAATTAAGGTACCCCAATTTCCAAATTTATTTACGTTTCAAGGTCCCCTGAGTCCAAAAAAGTGGTTTTTGGGTATTGGTCTGTATGTGTGTGTGTGTATGAGTGTATGTGCGTCTGTGTACACGATATCTCATCTCCCAATTAACAGAATGACTTGAAATTCGGAACTTAAGGTCCTTACACTATAAGGATCCGACACGAACAATTTCGATCAAATGCAATTCAAGATGGCGGCTAAAATGGAAAAATGTTGTCAAAAACAGGGGTTTTCGCGATTTTCTTGTAAACGGCTGCAACGATTTTGATTAAAGTTATACCTGGAATAGTCATCGATAAGCTCTATCAACTGCGACAAGTCCCATATCTGTAAAAATTTCAGGAGCTCCGCCCCATTTATGCAAAGTTTGATTTTAGATTTCCAATTATCAGGCTTCAGATAACATTTAAACAAAAAATTTCAATTGGGATAGATTGAGCATAAAAGTCTCTACAATTAATGTTCAGTAACATTTTCACCTAAAATTGAAAATAATCTCGAAGTTCGAGAAAATAAGATTATTCAATTGCAAACTGTTGGCAACTGTTGATTCACTATGAAGAGATAGCAGACTTCGTGTGTCTGCAGCGCTATTGCCCTGTCACCAGCTGGCTTACATCTTTGTATAGTAGACTTTGAGATGCGCGTGAACACTACCGTCAGTTGATCAATTTTCATAACAGCAAGGAAAGTTGTGTGCCACACCAGATTTTTGTTTTTTTAGAGTGCGTTTTTCTTAAATAATGAATTTATTGCCAAATACAAGAAATATTTTTACAACTAAAAATAATCATTAAAATACAATAGTTTTTGGCGTGACTGGAAAAAGAAGCCTTGTTGACCGAACGTAGTGAGGTCTATGTTTTAACTCTTAATTTTCTTTTGTCTGTATGTAACGCAAATACGGCCAAACGCATTGATAGAATTCGATGAGATTTAGCAGGAATATTTCTTTAACAACTGCGCGTCGATGTATATATATACACAAGGTTTTTTGAAATTTTGCATTATAAGGATAATATGAAAGGAAAAGAAATTCCTCCATACTCCGATATATATTATTTACTTTGAAGATAGGATTAATCAGACTATAGAATTATTCATAATCAATCAACTGACAAGTGGATTACACAGATGGCTGGAGAAGCCATGTCTATTTCACTTGACACTGGGGAGCGACACACTCTTTGTATACAGCGCGATTTCGAGCGAGGTTACTACACCTCAGAATTTTGCATTCATTGATTCATTCATTCTGCATTCATACATAAACTGATGTACTAATGTGTGTATAGCATAGGCCAGTGCATTCCTATTGCTTTATCTCTTAAATAAATGAGTCTTTCTCAATTTTAATAGGCTAATAATAATTATTGTACCTAATGAACTGAAAATTCAGTTAAAAAACAACTGATAATTCTGAATAAAATAAATTTGAGATTAAAGAAATGTTTATGATGTTAAATATTGTCTACAACTGAAATAGTTGTTGATTTATTAGTTGATTAATTTTTATTATGATAAATATTGTCCACAGAAATAATTAAATAAAAATTAAAAATAAATAAATTAATCAATTAAAAATAATTATTAAATGAACTAAATAATAATGCTGGAGAAATTATAATATTTTTGATTAAAAAAAAATTATCAAATATTTGTGGAATATTTTCATCAGTTGCAAAGATTATCACGGAAATGAATGAATACAAATTCAAACGTGAACTGAGTTTGTTAACATTTCAAACGGGTGACATTAAATACTTGTGGATGAGAAAACTCCGTGAGGTCCACTGTTCACAGAACTACTAGTTAATACAATAGTTTTTGGCGTGACTGGAAAAAGAAGCCTTGAGTTCCAGAGCTCCAGCCACGAGTTCTAGAAATAAGAAATACATTTTTTCAATCTAATAACAGCAGTACAATTGAAACAATTCTGTCGATGGATGGTAATCTATGGATGTTGAATTTTATCCATAATCCAATTACTTGATAAACAGAATATAAATGCACAGAAAAATAATATATAATAATTGTCGAGTTTCAATAATAATTTTTACATAATAATAAAGAATTAATATTGCCAAAATTGGTGATTCAGCCAACTCAGTTCTCATTAAAAAAATAGTTTTGTTTTACCCACGATTTTATTAATCTCAATTTGGTTTTTGTTATGTTATCCTTAATAAAGTCTTCCGGAATTTTATTTATTAGTTTATTACTCTGATATTCAAATTGGTGTTTACTAGATGTTAATGTACTAAAATTAATATTGAAAGCATTTACTATAGTTGGCCGTATATTTTACGACGGGTAAATTGATTTGTATTCTTATTAATAAAAATAAATAAATTTGTCACTCAAGTTGTGCGTAACGTTGGTAGATCTATCTCTTCAAATATTAGTCTGCTGGAATATGGTGTCATATTAATTAGATAACTAATTATTTAGATAATTAGTTATCTAATTAATATGATACCCTATCTTACCACCCATCACCCAATAAACACTATAAGGGGCTTATCACACACATCTTGTGATTACTAAGTACATAAACATTTCATAAAAACATTGCTCAAGCTTGGATTTTTGTTCTCTTTTTCATTTTCTCCAATATTCAACTTACTTTGTAATTGCTAATCTTAAATATTTTTGTATTTTATTATAAAATTTTTGTATCAAATTGTCGGATGTATACAAATATGGAGGGTTACCTGTTGTCTTCATAAATAAATAAACCTCAGGAACATGACAGCCAGTTCTCATATGGTTTCTAGCAAGCTTTCCAATTTAAAGCTAACTTACTGAAAAATTCAAAGCGTCTTTTCTCCCAATTAATAATAATAATTTCTCTGAATGTCAATGATTTGCATCCAGAGGAGTTTATTTACAAATAAGATACATAATTATAAAAGTGTTTCCAAAGTTTGGAGTTTTCTAAATATTTGTAGTTGATTCAATTCAATTTAGAAGTATTTTTTCAATTTAAAAATCATTTTTGTGTGTTTTCAAATGTAAATTGAGAGTGTAATTGAAGAATGTTGAAGTGACACATAACCTACATATATTTGGACTGTTGCAAAAATTAGAATTGGAACCGTTTTGGACGTATAGTCCAGTCACTATATACATTGGTGCATGCAATTTATATTGTAGTTCTGATTTTCTAATATATTATTTGGGTACATGAGAGAAGTCCAGAACCAATTTCTTCATGCAAAATTTCCTTGTGCTAGATACAGGGTGGCCCAAAAACCTCGTATTTTCGGCTCATTTTCCAGTTTTCAGCTATTTCTGCAAAATATCGTAATCGAACAGAAAAATTGCTCTTGTCTTTTTTTAAATCATAAAATTCTAAATAAAATGAGATCATTCGGAACTCTCTATCTCCAATGAGTAATGAGATATGATTTATCAAAAATGAGTGAAGAAAAAAATCAATTCTGATGAATTTTAGTTTTTGATCAACAATATCTTCCGATTGTTATCATTTAGATGTATGATTCAAAATCCCTCTAGGCGTATTTTTGTGCTCTACAATCTAAGATCAGGTAGAGCGCCTCTATCTCATATAGATTTCCAGGTACACCTGACAAAAATGCTCCTTGTATTGTGAAAAACACCTAATTTTCAACTTCAACCATCATTACCAACTACATTGTCCTCACATTGATATTCCGCACAATGGTTCATGAGATTATGTTCTATGAGAATCACCCGTTAGATGCACTCCATTTCAGTATTTCCTAGTGGAGAGGCGCGCTTAAGGACACCTCATGGATCAAATTTTCAAACATTTATAACTTCTGACAATGCTCTGATTTCATCTTACTGCACTTCATTCTTCTCGGCTCGTCAAGGCAGTCCAAAATCATGCATCATAACTTAAATTCGGTCGAAAAATGGAAAATCTATTGTTGAGTGTACTTAAGCCCATATTCCAATACACAAAAAATGACCAATTTCTATATTCAAAGCTGCATGTCTTGTGAAATACTTCTGATAAAATTCCCAAATTTAGTGAGGGTGTGGAAATTGTCCCCCTCCACCCACTCCAATAAATAATACTTTCGATTCCAATACAATTCGAAAGTTACAGGAAATTTTTAAAATGGCGATTTCAGTTTTATATTGTTTTCGAGATTTTACTGTTGATCAAGAGTTTCTAAAACGAGTCTGATACATCATAGAAACTCACAATTGATTCCAAATTGTAGATAAATTCATCTTCTACGAGCTCAGTTGAGAAATCCATCTTGAATCACTTTCCCCTATCATTGAACTGCCAAAATCGTTAATACGCGAAAAATATCTACAATTTCCAGATTTTTTTCAACAATCAAATCTCACTTTATGAACATATTTTTTCGTGAATCGTTTACAGCAAATAAAAGATAAAATTCTATTGTATATTTCAAGATCAAGTAATGATTTTTATAATAAGGGGTTATTTTATTTATTTATTTATTCAATCATTCAGAATAATTACACAACTTACAGAAAAGTACCACAGGCTTATAAGCCCAAAACGGTTCCAATTCTAATTTATACAACAGTCCAAATGTAGCTAGGTTATGTCACAACATTCATCAATTGCACACTCAATTTACAATTCAAAACACACAAAAATCATTTTTAAATTTACAAAAATACTTCTAAACTAAATTGAATCAATCACACTTAATTAGAAAATTCCAATATTTGAGAAAACTATATCTCGGGTTACCGAGATACATAGCTTTGAATATAGAAATTTGCCATTTTTTATGTATTGGGATATGAGCTTGAGTACACTCAACAATAAATTTTACATTTTTCGACCGAATTTGACTTATGATGCATGATTTTGGACCGCCTTGACAAGCCGAGAAGAATGAAGTGTAGTACGATAAAATCTGAGCATTGTGTCATAAGTTATAAGTGTTTGAAATGTTGATCCTTGAGGTTTTGGGCCACTCTGTATCTAGCACAAGGAAATTTTGCATGAAGAAATTAGTTCTGAACTTCTCTTATGTACCCAAATAATATATTAGAAAATCTGAACTACAATATAAATTGCAAGCACGCCCCCTTTTTTAAGTCTACATTGACTGGACTAGTAAGCCTGTAGTACTTTCCTGTAAGTTGTGTAATTCTGAATGATCAACTGTTCATTCTCATTTAAAATAATCAGTTTTATTTTATTTAGCAAGAAATTATATTCTCAATAATTTCATAATGAATTTCCATAATTAATTATCCTACATTGTTAAAAGACGATCTGGCAACAGAGCAAAGCGAGAAAGAGATAGCCCTATCCGCTATGTTGAATGATAGACAACGATTGCAATACCATTGCTTATTAGAAAATTATATCAAGCAATTTCTCATGAGCATAGTTGATATGAGAATTGGATCAGATCATTGGGTTAATGGCACTTTATATTTTTATTCAAGATTTATTTTTCTGATTTTTTTTTGTGATTGAGTGAGTATCGGGCTTGACTCACTCTTATATTTGTAAACCTAAAAGTTTGGTAACCCCAACACAATTTTCATTACAGGGGTACCTTATTATTGTTTCTTGTACCATACAGTATAGTAGGCTAATTATGTAGCAGTATAATCGTGTAACATAGAAATGTTATGTTGTATTGTTTCGTTTTTAAAAAAAATATGATTTTTTTATTTCTAATATTAGTTTTTTATGAGCATAAGTAGTTGGAAAATGTTGCTAATGACTTTTGGTTATATTATCATTATGACTGCATATGGCGATGTTTAAATGAGAAATATTTCTTTATATTCTTACATTGTTATATTTTTGAGCCATATCATTTTATAAATTTGGTTAATAACTTGATATCTTTGTTTTGTTTTTTTTGTAACATTGTACTGTTGTTTATGAGAAACAATATATTTTATTCTATTCTATTCTCATCAAACACTGCCATTATAACGTGGACCTCATTATAGCGCATAATTTTCATCTAAGACAACTAAATAATAACGGTGACTAATAATAATTATAATAAAGTGGCAATAATAAACAGATAATAATAAGTGACGAATGATGATGATGATGATGATGATGATGATGATGATAATAATAGCGGTGTCTAAGTAAAAAATTGAATCTATAAAGTTGTAATTTGCTACACCCCAAACCAATAGTCCATATCTTGAAAGAGACTCCACAACTGAGAAATATACTATTTCTATAATATCTTTACTAAGTACAAGGTGCGCCAGAGAAACTTACTTATTTGACAAAATTCCCCGCGGTGTATTGGTCGTGTAGAGGGCAGGAGGGGGCGCATCTGGAGGAGGAAGTCCGAAGTTTATTCTCCCTCAAGTAAGTAGCCATCATGCTCTGGTCTAGAGAGCAGCGGGCCTTCGCAGTTGAGAGCTTCTTTTCTAATGGTCGATCACTTGTTGTTGCTACGAAACGTACCTTCCGCGCTTGATTCGAAATTCCTCCTCACAGACTCGTTCCTGCTCGTAATTCGACTCTGTCGTGAGTTGACTCGTTTCGGGAGTGTGCAAGTGTCGTTGAATCCAGAAATGAAGTTCAACGAACCATCAGAACTCCAGAGAATATGAAAGGAGTGAGGCAGTCAGTTGTGCGTTCTCCCCAGCGTTCGGCTCGCAAACACGCAGCTGCTATGGCAATTTCTGACGCAACTGTTCGACGAATTCTCCATGAAGACCTCCAATTTCATCCATATAATTGGCTGTTGTTCAAGAATTGACTGAACGCGTTTTTGTTGCCCGTCAAAATGCATGTGATATGCTGATTGACAACCTGCCAGAAGACGTGGTCATTTTTTTCAGTGACGAGGTTTATTTCCACTTGCGTTTCCTCAATGCGATTTTTTTCATGAGGTTATTTGAGATCCCTGGTTTATGTCGATCGATCACGGACCATAGCACACCTCAAGAACAACATTCGCGATGCCATTGATTTACTGCGACGAGTGGATACAAATTAAAAAAATCGACTTCATCAGTCGCCATTGGTCTGATGTAATTTCCAAGACTGCATGAAAAAAAATGGAATATTGTATTTTCATATAAAACAATATTGAAACATTAACTAAAGTACTTTTGTTTTTATTGAACTTTCAGATAAGTAAGTTTCTCTGGCGCACCTTGTATATGACGAAGCTGAAGAACTTATAAATTCGCTTTCTTATTTTCTTAGTTGTGTATTATATTACTCATCCCATTTCAATCGATCATCTACTAAGATATTTAAAATTAATCAGAGGATGTTCCATGATCATTGCTACATATTATTCATGTGCTGTCCATTTCTATTCTATAAATAAAGTTTAAGCTTAGGCCAAAGCTCTTAAGCTTACAGGCCAAATAAAGTAAAAGCAAACTTCACATATAAAAATAGCATTTTCAATTATTTGGTTCCGGAAAAACTGGTTATATTATTATTCTCATTTAAAGATGATCATTTCTCAATAGTCACTAAAAATTTGATGACTTTTCGATCTTCTGAAATTTGTTTTCTGTATCCTTTTTGCAGATATAAACGAATCGGCTGAAAATTGGAAATATAGTCTGAGGGTAAGTATTGAGAAAATCTTCAAACGTTCCTTCTGAGTAGAAAGTATTGAGAAAAAAGAAGCTTTTCTGCAATAGTTGATTTATTTTTTTTGTCAAAATTAGGAAAATAAACAGTTTTGGGTTTATCCCGTTGGTTCTCTCCCAATAATTTATTTGATGATGCAATTTTGGAATGAAATAAATAAGTGAATAAATAATAAATCCTTCGGGCACCACAATAATGTTTCCACAACCAGATGAATAATAATGATTTCGACAAATTAACAATTGTAAGGAGTTTTTATCAGTCATAATTACAATAATTGGTAAAGTAAATACGATTTCATAGACATGAAAACGTTTTCTTTCTCAAATCAACATGGATCGAGTAAATAGCTTCGCTTGCCTTGACTGTCCTCAACTACATTCAAATGATAATAGACACTTTTACATTCATAATAGAAAATGAATCAGAATGTTATCAATACCGTGAAAAATTATCCATAATAGTGTAAAAATCATATCTTGAACAATTGAATAAGGAATAATGTCTTGATAATGATTTTGTATAGATGAAACTTGATTGTGAAAGTATAAAACTTCCATGGAAAAATATGTGAAAATCTTAAAATTCAATTTAACATTCTAAGTTCCAATATATTTGTTCTCTTCTTGCTATATTTCTCATTGAAGTGAAGAATTTATATATAGTGAGGTCCACGTTATAATGGCAGTGGAGAAAGAGAACAACGTTGCCGATCCTCTGTCTTGTCAATGCCTTCTGAAGACGGTAGCTGATACAGGTTTATTGATGTAATATTAACTGTTCGTTCTCGTTTAAAATAATCAATTATATTTTATTAAGCTAGAACATATATTTTTCAATAATTTCATAATCAATTTACATAATTAAGATGAATTTTGTTAATTAATTATCAATTCTACATTTTTAAAAGACAATTGGCAACAGAGTGAAGCGAGAAAGAGATAGCTCGATCCGCTTTGTTGAATGATAGACAAGGATAG